>NC_049210.1:17599069-17899069 GCF_013347855.1 Anguilla anguilla
GTCATTTATTGTTTCTGTTGTCATCGAGCCGGTATAATTAAACCTCTTCAGTGGTAAAACTTTTATACAGAGTTAGGTAAACTTAACAACATATATACGTGCATTAATAATTAAAAAAAAAAACAATTTCAAAAGAGGCAGCTGATGAGATAAATCTGCGAAAGTGGAACTTTGATCAATAACGAGCAAACAAAACGCGCAACAAAAAAAGTGTGATGGGTGGGTGGGACGCAGTGTGATTTGTAACCCGCGTAGTTTCCTTTTGGGTAAAGCTGCCACACAGCACACTATGAATAGAGGAACCCAATACCGGGGCAGGCTGCTTATTATGGCTGGCGTGTAAGTCCCGGCCACCCTGTACTTTACTCCTCGGCCCCGATCGGGTTTCTGGACCAGGCGTGTGTGCCAACGGCAGCCTGGAAGAAATGAAGGACAGCGCTAACCGGCGAACGCCACGCTCACTCTGTCGCGTTCCTGCATCTTTTCACCCGGCGTAATTTATCACTGACGAGAACGTGAAAATTACGCTCTTTCTTGTCTACGTCCGAGAGTTCCCGTCCCTATTTAAGTCGCTGAATTTTCCAGGTTACTGAATCTTTTGGTGCAAAGAGAAAGAGTCAGTCATCATGGTCACAAGATTACATTTGTCGTTACGCTTCTTGTTTGACGGCAGAGAAAAGGATTAGGGACTTGAGGGAGGAGTTTGTTTTTGTCCTTTGCATGTTGTATCTAGCATGTATTTTTGGTCAGCAAGGGAGGGAAACAACAGAAAAAAGAACTAAACTTAAGGCGTTGAGGTTTGTACGCGTGGCAACATTCTTGTGTCATACTTCGGGGAACTAACAAAAATTTGTGATTTGTGTTTAATCGTGTTTAATGAGATGTGCTTATTTGGAATAATTATAACCTTAATGTAAAAGAACAGGACATTATGTCACATCAGTGCAATATCTTTTTGGGGGAGGAGCCTGCGTTGTCTGGACCAAGTGTTGGGAGGAGCTTGTGGCATTAGGGCGAGAGTCTGGACTGGTGACATGAGAAACAGAGCATGGTACTCATTGGCAGTCGGCTGTAGACTCACACTGGCCTCTCCAGCATTAGCCCATCCCAGACACAATGCACAAGTACATATGTTCTCTGACATGACTATTGTACACCACAGCCTAGGACAGCAATAGAAATATTTCCAAAATCAGGGAAGGAAAGAATGAATGTTTGTGTGCTTGTATGTTCAACAGTCAGGAATAAGCACTCATCCAACTGGTAAACTGACCTCATGGACGAATTCAGGTAAATTTTTATAGAAAACTCTAAACGCACGTCTGAGCAGAGATATGTCTGTTCACGAGAGCTGCGCCCCACATTTTTAACTCCTAACATTCCTCTCTGGAACTTGGAAAAAGAAAAAAAAATTGGCGGAGGTACATAGAAAATGTAGGGCTCCCCTGCGCTCGCCTCAAGAGTAGGGCCATGTGTGTTCGATTAACGCTGGCTGAAATATTTGTTTATAGTCTCCCTCGCTCTCTCTCCCACCGCCCTCCTCATCCACTATGTCAGAAGTCAGAGCACACCTCTGGAATTCAGGATTTTTTACGATAATTTCCCACTTTTTTACATGGATTTGAGGTTAAGAATGAAGCTGGACAGACACAGAAAGAGTGGGATTACAGACAGCTGCATTGGAATTCCCCACAATTCCTCACACTCTGTAAAAGCCTGTTGCAGAGGCAGGAGGACCAGACAAATCTCTGCCGCATCTCACTGACAAGCCTTTTAACTGTTTGAGTAAATTTAGCATCTTACATCAACAGCAGGGCTTTGTAGAAAACAGCTCAGACTGGCAACATCAAGAGTTTGACTATTCCAAAACAGCACAGGAAGTGTGTTTTTATCCATGTATTTGTTTGTTTTGTTTTGTTTTGACTGCATTTGACACACATTCGTCTCTACCTACATGCATTATGCCACAGAATACTAGCAATCACCCTTTTTATTGTTATAATACACTACATGCTGATCTGTTTTTGGCTGGACCGCAACAGCGGGGCCAGCCCTACAAACGTGAATGTCTGTGACTGACTGACTGACTGACTGATGAAGTTACACCATTGGTCGGCCACGTTATGAAGTTACACCATTGGTCGGCCACGTTATGAAGTTACACCATTGGTAGGCCGGATTACGTGTGTTAGGTCCAGCCATATACTAGGTTTTAACCTGGTTTAGTTTTAGCTACCATTTAAACTGACTATGATGGGAAGATATCTAAATGAAGAGGAATAAACTAGTAGTTTAAATTGAATCAAGACATGCATGAAAGAAGCTCAACGTAAGTCATTTGGTACTACATCCATAAACAGCTTTTCTTTTGTGAAAAATAAATGACAAGTTAGCCAGCTAACCAAATTTAACGACAAACATGTTATCGCTAATGTTAGCCTTTATCGAGATCACACATCGTTAGATTTCAGGTAAAAGTAGAGTGGGTAATTTACAGACTTTTTGTCCCTCTAACATTTATTTATCTGTTTTCCCGTTGTCACTGATTCATTTTTGTGGCTTACTAGCAAACTCTGCTCTGACTGCTACTGATGGGTGTGAAGCCAGGGTTACATAAAGTTAACGTTAGTCCATAGGTCCCAAAGTAACGTTTAATTATTGCGAATTATTTCGAACTCAAATTTTGTTTTGTAAAGTGTTAGACTGACTAGTTGGTTCGGTGGTGTAGTTAGTTGTCTGATGCTATCGTTAAGAGGGCAAGAGGTCTAATTTACTGTTGAGGTTAGCCCAGTTTAATTTAGCAGACGTTAACCTAATAGTTACAAGCAAGTGAACTAATCATCCAGGTTATGACGTTAGCTGTATCGCGCCACTGTACAACCGTGTCTGTGCTATCGCTGTTTGCTTTCATGATTTAGCTACGCACTTTAACCCGAAGTTAGTCTACAATAGATGTGTTTACGAATTAAGTTGGCAAGAATTCCGCGATCTGCTTTACTCGAGTGTATAGTTTGGACGGCTGATCTATTTATTTATGTAGACTGTTTATTATATTGGAAAAGTATTTGCATTGAACTTTTTTTTTGGCTGGACCGCAACAGCGGGGCCAGCTCTACAAACGCGAATGTCTGTGACTGACTGAGTGACTGAGTGATGAAGTTACACCATTGGTTGGCCGAGTTATGAAGTTACGCCATTGGTCGGCCGGTCCAGCCATATACTAGGTTTTGACCTGGTCTTGTTTCCCTCTAAGTGATTGCATTCCAAACCCTAAAGTTAGTCTAACAATAAGAAAATAAGAAAAAAAATTCCACAGTAGTGGTTAAAAGGGCTTCAACCTGTATTAATGCAGTTAAAAGAGAGAAGCGGTGCATGTTGGGAAAGTATGTAATTTCTTCAGAATTTCCATTCAACTCCTGATCTGTGGAGTCATCTGCATACCCACACACAGGGTTCAATGTCAGGTCTGGTATGGCTTCAAGCAAAGATTCTGCTCACTAGACACAAGAATATCATGGTAATGCTTCGGACACTGAACATCAGCTGTTATATCAAGCATTGTAAAATTCTATTTATCTCACTTGTTTTTACAAGTGCTATCAGTCAAGCAATTATGCTGCCATTAGCTGATTGCTTAATCTCTTCATCAGTCCACTTGCTTAGTGATAAAGCATTTGTTACATGCCAGTGGACCTTGTTCAAAAAACAACCTTTGCCCATTAACATTAATTAATTTCTTCACTAGGTAGCAGTTTAGCATAAACCATTAGCAGTAAGCTATTGATCTACAATTGACATATTAGTTTAATCAACTAAATGATTAGGTTAATAAAATATTAAATTAAACTACAATGACATTGGTGAGTCATAGGAGATGGAATACCACCGATATTATTGATTTACACAGTAAACAATGCCAGGGGACTCCTGCCTCTTGTCCAATGCATGCCCAATACTTCCTTGCCCAAAGGCTCCAGCTCCCCCCACGACCTTGCCCAGGATAAGCGGGTATAGATAATGTATGGATGGACAATACCAGGGGAGATATTTAACATTCATAGTTAGGATTTAATTAATGTGTTTCTTATAATTAATGCATCTAATAGATTACAAGGAATCTTTGTAGAATCAGGGATATTTGGAGTGTTAATGCCCAGGCTTAGATATATACAGAGTACTCCATAAATTTTGGGCCGTTCCTTTTGGCTTCCACACTTTGCTCTTGCCATCACTCTGATGCAAGTGAATCTTGGGCTTCTCTGTCTACAAAACTTTTTTCTTGAACTTTGTAGGCTCTTCCAGGTACTTCTTGGCAAACTGAAACCTGGCAATCCTGTGTTTGCAGCAAAAAAAGCTATTTTTATCTTGCAGTATAGCATCTGCCGTTTTATTTGTGATGTCTTCCATGGACAGTAGCCACTGACACATGCATACCTGTCTAATGAAGAGTGTTTCTGATTTGTTAGATGTGTTTTTTACATCATTATGGTGAGAATTCTTCAGTCATCAACAGTAGAGGTCTTCCTTGGCTTACCAGATCTTCTGCAAGTACTGAACTCACCGTGACTTAGGCTTATAGTATAAAGCCTTCCCAGAAGAGTGGATGTTGGTGTAGCAGCAAAGGATGGACCAACTCAATATTAATGCCCATAAGTTTGGATGAGATGTTAGATGTCAGGTGTCCACATACTTTTGGCCATGTAGTGTATCTACACATAGGTGACAGTGAGAGGAAGTCAACTTGTAATTTATTTTCAGATGAGGTTGGTAAGACTGTAGCTCTATCTGCAAAATAATAACAAATTATTATTATTATTATTATTATTATTATTATTATTATATTCACCTAGGCTCTTCTGTTTCATCTGACTAAATGGATTGACAGTGTATATCATCAATCAAGATCAAGAGAATTACAGTAAACACTATGGTGGAACTGCAGCAGAAAAAAGCATGAACACTAAACAGCAGCAGTCACATGTAGTACGGGGTGTATTATCACACACGCACACACACACACACACACACACACTAACACACACACACACAAACAGCGCTATGGCTGAGAGCTGTTAACTGACACAGCCCATTTGAGGTCCCTTCTTAAGAGGGAAATTGAGAATCTCTTATCTGTTGTTTTTGAGAGAGTGGAAGAGGAAGTGAGGAATTGGCATGTTGCATAGTAATGCTTAACATATAATACACCAGCAAAAGGCCTATGCCTGCTATATGAGCGCAAAACAAAATAATAAAGTTTACAAAGGGAATTCTGATTTCCCATCCGGGCAGCTCCACTGTGTCCATGTGCACATGTGCTGTTTTGTTTAAATGCCAGCAATGTATTTACTCTGCTAACAGCAAGGGAGCAGCACCATGGCCTGTGGATTCACTCCAGCTGGGCTCTGTTTTTTGACTGAGCATGCGCGTGTGCCTGTGTGTATGTGTGTGTGTGTGCGGGGGTGGGGGTAAATGCATATGTGCATATATGTGTGCATGTCCCATTCCCAGGGCTGGTGTCAGTACAGGTGTCAGGCTCTGTGTTCTGGCTCTGGAGCTGGTGTTCAGTGAGGGGGGACAGGGGGACTCGTTCAGTCATAAGGAGAGTGTTGGGCTGTGACACAAGCAGGCTGCGAAACTGGGACTCCCCCAAGGGGGACCCCCAGAGACACTGACTCACAGTTGTTCCTCTCTGCCACCTCCCTTCCTTATCGACCAGGAGACAAACTGTAAAAAAGTACTATCTCCTCCTTCTCCTCACTCTACAGAGATAGGCTACATGCTACATCAGAAGGAATGTGACTGTTTATCTGCCATTGTGTCATGAAATAAGGAATCTGAAATAATTACTTGTAGAAAAAGCTTGATTTATTCTTAAAAAGTCTTACTTTGCTTGGTTTTGTTTTAAAGTTGTTTTGCGACAGTGTTGTACAGGCAAGGAAAGTGTGACATTGTCATAATGGACGCATAAGTAGTGTGAGTGTCAGCTGTGAATGCAGGGAAACAGGTTTGTTAACAGCACAGCAGGTAGAGGATCTCAGGAAGCATGTTTACCTGCATCTCGCTAAAGATCAGCACAGAGCCATTCTTTCGCTGAGCTGCTCGGTGCCTTAAAATGAAAGGCACTGCAATCACAGAAAGAGAAGGAAATGACACAGTGAAAAAAAATTCCTCATTGTCAGGTGTCGGCCATTCAAGTTTCCCCTGTGAATCACACGCGGGCTTCCCCACGCATGAACCAAAGAGCCCTGCTGCTGCTTTCAGTTACATGTAATCAAAAAAACCAAAAAAACATTTGGTCTTGCTTCAGAAAAAGGCTGCCAAATCAGAGGCGTTCACAAGTTTACGTTGCAATGCAACGGATGCAGCTGCTGGCCATTTAAAAAGGTACCCGGGGTGTTTCTCCGAACCAGTGAATCCAAGGGAAAGTATTTGGTTGGACATACTGAGAGTCTGAATTTCAGATCAGTCTGGCTTTGCATGTTCAACTGAGCACTTTTCCAGGAGTTCATTTTTTTATGAAATTATGAAGTCAAACACTGATTGGATACATTGTTTTATTTGTCAAATAAAACTGCCGATTGTATTTTCTTGCTATAGAACCCCAGGTGCCCATCAGTGAAATAACATTCTACCTTCCCTGTCCGCATATTGCACAAAACTTCAATTTTGTTTTATTTTTTATCATGACATTCATGGAATAATTAGCAAAAAGGTAAATTTCACAGGGATGTTGGATGACGGCACTTTCTCTTAATACAGTGATGTTCCCACAAATTCAGACTGAGCCAGCATTGACTGCTGCCAGGAGTTCTGTGGACTGTTAAATCAATTGCCACAGTGTCGCCAGAGAGGGAGGGTTTCAGCCAGCATGGCATTTTCAGCCTCATCATGTCATGGTAACTCCTCTGGCCAATCAGATGCCGGCTTCAGGTTATGGCAGTATGTCTGAGACGCAGCAATGGCTCAGCTCAGCCAGTGGTCTGCAGTGTGAAGCAGTAGCTTAGTGTGCACCCTCTTGAAATGACGAAGGATTCCGCAGTAACGAGACAGACCTACAATTATTACTCATCCTTCTGAATCAAGAAAAATAGATAGAATTTATCTCTTTAAAATACAGCTATATATTCCATGACTGTGGCCAAAGGACATTTTAGGTGTTCTCGTTTTGCACTATATAGCACAATATATATCGGTAACCGTTCCACTGGCACATACATACACACACATGCACACACACACACACACACACACACACATACACACACACACGCACGGCATTTAACCAAAGCCCAGCAAAATCTCTGATTATGTGTAAGAGTGCATGATAAAGGTCAGGACTGCTCACTTCGCAGAGTAATCGTCCCAGTAATGCAGTATGGTGCTCCAGACAGGTTTAATTAGACAAAGTGATTTAATTAAGATGATTCAATACTTGGTAATGCGTAGTTCTTTGCACTCTGGACAGATAATAGCACAGTCCGAAACATGTAGGTTTCATTTAGCTGAGCATTTGCATAATGTATACATCAATCACACGCAAATACCCAAAATGCACTGGTTTTATGGCTGCCCCCTGTGTGTGCGATGAAATCAGCTCTTTCCTGTGTTCAGTACATTACTGGACCTTATTCATGCTGTTCTTTGCCTGATAAGTGTAGTGAATGGACACAAAAGTCTGGCTAGCCTGCTTCCCAAAACTCTGCATTACTTATAAAAGCACATAACTGCTGTGGACTCACAAAGGGGTGATGACATAATGAAAATTAGAGAGGGGCTTTAATAGAGTGACCCAAAAACTGTACTTCCATTAAACAACCGCAGAGCAGTGGGAAACTTTCTTTAATTTAGTGCCTTATTTCTCATTACTATAATTTGTTTTTGGGCGAAGTCATTTTCCTTGACAGTGTAGCTTTGTAATAACATCCCAAGTTTGTAGCCCAAAGCAGCAAGTAATACGTCCCAACCTCAGGCAGCAATTTTCTTTCCATTTAAACATGTCTACGTTAAACTCTGACAAAATTTCTTTTCAATTCCTGGGGTTATTAACCCCTAAAATTCACTAGTCGATGTCACAGTAATGTGATGATTATTGTGGATTGGGTATGCATTAAAAAGAACTTCCATAAATGCTCATATCTACACATTTCACTTTGCTATGCAGTAGTTATTTCGCCCCTGCAAACCTAAGACATAAACAATGAGCTCATCAGTGAGCGAAGAGCTAAATACAGACAACAGCATTCTTATAGTTTAGAGACACCAGGTTGCCACAGATGCAAAATGAGTCAGAAAACTGTGGGACGCTGCTAAGGTTTTCAAAGACAAAAACAAATCTCACAAACAAGAGGGGAGATCAATATAGTCTGCTAACAGCAAGTATCAGGATAGCCTCCTCTCCACACAGGCACCCTTTTGCTACCTCCTACTCTTTTGGAATAGTCTACTAGTCTGGACTGGTTTCCAGTCCATGATGTACAGTACCCTACAGTGGTACTGAATCACTGACCATGTCACTGCTGACTGTGGCCGCCAACTACAATGGTCAGCATTAACACAGCTATTTGTACAGCTTCCTGTGGGTTGTAGGCTCTACAGTTTTAAGCCTTTGATACGCAGTCGATGCACAGATGCTAACTGACTATGCAGCCATTTTGTATACAATTTGAAACAAGAGCTGACTAGTTCACAAGGAACAAGGCTTCAGCAGACCCCAAACTGATAACAGGTTGTGATGCCACTTTACATAGATAGCTGAGAAAGTCCTGTTTTATCTGTTCACAGAAATATAGACTTCAATTACATTTTCTTTTCAACTAAAACTTGTTTTTAGTTCATTCAACAGCAGCATTAAATATAAACCTGCATACAGAGGAAAACAAATTAAATCAGAGGTTATATCCTGGAACCTTTAGCAAACATTCAAAAATCACAAGATGATAAGATTTGCTATTCTGCTGCCCTGGTCGGTCAGTCAGTCCTTCAGCAGCAAATTGTGATATTCATAAAGGCCCAAGGCCTATATTATACTAAAGTTTAAGGAGTGAAACTCTTCTTCCCATAATGCAACCCTGCTATTGTCGTATGACACTCTCAGTTTATAAAACATGCATCACCAGCTCTCGAGTGGTTCTGTTGCTAAAGGTGCTTACTATGAACACAGGTTAGGCCTATCAGGTTTGAAGGTTTAAGCTAGGCCATTAGCTGACAATGACTGGCGTTTTGCAAACGCAATGGCTGCGTCCAGGGGAAAAGTGAGTGAAAGCTGACCAGCTTTTCTTCAAATTAGCAATTTGTAAAAATGTGTGTATCAAATAAGTAACTTGAATTCAGGGGAGGGCCTAAGGAGAAGAGCACATGCGAAAGCTGCTCCCCTCACATGGGTGTGGGTGGCACTGCAGTGACACACGGGGCACAATCAGTGATGCCAACCTGGGGAAAATATGAGAGAGAAAAATGTTGAGAAGCGTCAGCTCACTGCTTCACATTGGAGGAGATGATGCTGGAAACTGTACACCCACATTAGTAGTCAGTAGCAATCTGGCTTTGTGCTCCTGATGATAAATATTGCCATGCCTTGCAAACTGTCAGCATGATATGATATGTTGTTATGCAGTACTTAGTCAAGACAAAAAATAGATTAATATATATAAATCCTTTGAAACTAACAGACAATAATGGATAATATAAACGCAGTATATTAATATACTCTAGGAACAGCAATACATTTTTCACATGGCAATGTATTTCTACAATATGTGAACATTTAATAATAATTATTATTATTATTATTATTTTGAATTTCAGGTATTAATAATAAAAGTAAGATGTGAGAGTCTGTCTGAACTTTGTTTTAAATGTGAGTGTGTTTTATGGCATCCTGCCCTGACTCTTGCTGCTCTGCATAGGGTACATTTCAACAGGGTGGCGCATGCTTAGCTAGGCTTTAAAAAGAAACCCACAGAGGAAGTTCCTAACCTGACAGAGATAAACCGATGAGATTGGCTAACTGAGCAAGTTTCTGAGCAACAGCGCTCTGTGCATACATGCTCTCGTTCTCATTCCCCCGCTGTTTCAACTGCTTACAAAACCAAAGACTAAACTAATCCGGCCAACTGAAAAACATTTGTCAAATTAAAGTGTTTTGTATCTGAGGAAGTGTAAGCTCAGAGCTGTAGTTTTCGAGGTACTTTAAATTAATGTAACATGAATACAGGATGTTACAAAAAAACTTCACAGAGTTGTACGCACATATCTACATGTACAAAACAGGAACGATTCTAGTTGAGAGAGCACGCGTGCGCATCGGGAAAAGGAAAAACAAGCATTATTGATTCAAACCCGACTAAAGCACTCTCCAGAGTATAGCCACTGGCCCGACTGCCTTTCTTCCTGAAAGACTCTTTTCCCTTCATCTCCTCGCCTTGTCCTCCTGGGGGCGGGACACAACCAGTCAAAGAGTTAGAGAAATAAAAAAGAAAAGTGAAAGAAGAAGAGGGCGAATAAGGGAGTTTCCTGGGGTTGTGTTACATGGCACATGGGTTGACTTGAAGCTGCTGTTTCTGCTATTCAGGACTCAATTTTATTAAAAAAATAAAAAAAACCTAAAAGACCACAATTAGGACATAGAAAAACATTTAAAAAGTAGATGATAAAATAATTGCAATTTGAACCTTTTTAAATAAGCATATTTTATGCAATTAATCTTTGAGCCACTTTTTTGGGTTCATATTAAATGTCAACACCCACAGTATTTAGTGTGAGTAATACAGAAATACAGACTTAGCCCTCCTCCACTGGATGCAACAAGGTCAGAAATAGGCCTTCTTCATTTCACTAACTGTCGACAGTGGTCTACAAGGAAACAAACCCTGTGTACATTATTATTGAGAGAGAAAGAGCAAGAGACAGAGAGAGAGAGTGGATATGAATATGTGTGTAAGAGAAAGAAAGAGAGTACTTGCATGGTTTTGTGTGTGTGCGTGTGTATGACTGCGGGTGCATGTGCATGTGACTGTGTGTGTGTGTGCGTGTGCGTGTGCGTGTGCATGTGTGTCTGAGAGAAAGAGAGAGAGAGAGAGAGAGAGAAAGAGAGTATGTGTAGATGCATACATGTGCATGTGTATATTTATTTCAGTGTAATTGTAAAACCATTCAGAAGGCACCACCTCCCTGCTGTAAGGAAGTATCAACCAAGATTATTCTCAATTTCAGCTTGGCTGAGCAGAACTGTAGGCAAAGGGAGCCATTTAAAAATTAAGCACAATGATACAACACAACATGTCTAACACGTTTGCAAGCAGTGCAATATCAGACAATTCACAACAGCAAAGTGCAGTTGTGACTGATAGCAGGGTAAATATCTGTAAATTGTACCCACGTTCTTTACATTTACAGTTGATTTATATACACAAGACCCCATAAGTATGTGTTTCTTTCATACGTATAATTTATTCGATAAATAAATAATCTAGTCATAATTAGCATGTATCTGATAAAAGAAATGTCAAACATGCAGAGGCATTGCAAGGCACAGTATGTGAAAAGCCAACAGGATGTTCTGTGGCTCTCTGGTGTACGAATCAATGCAGGCTCGGCAAGTCACTGAGAGAGAGAGAGAGAGAGAGAGAGAGAGAGAGAGAGAGAGAGAGAAAGATAGCAATACAATGTGTCCTCCCCAGATGGAGCTGTTTTTTTTTTCTCCTGGATATACCTTTAATGTGAATGCGTGTGAGATACAGGGGCACAGTTAGGCAGGAGTCCTGCCTGTCTCTCTCTCTCCACTGCACTGTGCCTTTAATAGGCAGGTGTGGGTGGCCCTGTGTTGAAAACACCTGCGCTCCGAGGCACACAGATGAGTCTCAACAGGTCAAAGGAAGTCAACATTCCAGTCAAGCTGGGAGAGCGAAAAAACTCTGCTGAGTACAGAAATCCACACACACACACACACACACACACACACACACACACGCACACACACACAGCATGTGTACACTGACACACAGGCAAATGTACAGACTAATGAATAAACACAAGAACAAACACAAATACACGCACACGCACAAGTACATACACACTCTGTCTAGACAGCCAATTCCAACCCAGCCCAAAACGGAAGCCATGGTATAATGTATGCAAAAAGAAAATAAATTCTTCAATGTGAATATATATATCGATGTTATAGCCTATCACTATATACATACAGTATAAGTCATGTGCCCTAAATATCGACGGTACATTTCTCATCACACATATAATACATTGCCTAGTATTCGTCCAGTTGCATCACATGTAGAATTTAGGCCAATTGAGGAACCGACCGCATTGTCGGCGAAGAGAGTAGTAGTAACAAACGTGCCAAGGCCAATTGCAATATCTGCAAGTTGGCAAACTTTTTTAATACGTTGCAAGACTGTTTCAATGTTCATGACGTTTCAATGTTAAAATTTGCAGTAGTCAAAAATAATTGCAACAAAGCGCACACACTGGTTCATTTCCTATCATTTTACGCGCAACCGGCATGCTTGTTGGGCGGGGGTGGTTGATGTGTGGTCTCCTTGGAAACCGTAGAAATCAGTCAAGCTGTAAACCCGCCCTTTTTCCTGCTGTATGACAGAGGGTTTGTTAATTGGCCGAATTCCTGCTGCTGCATGTTGAACCCTCCTTCATAAGAGCTGTGGATTCTAAAGAGGAAAAGTGTAATCTTTCAGATTTATGTCCAATTTCTGTCATACAGCAAAAATATATCGGTGCACCAGTCATTCTTCAGAGTCGCCATAGGCCAGACATGGCGTAAGATCAAAAAGAGAGTACTGTTAGTGCAGTTCTAGGGCAGGTTAAAACTAGCTTGAAATTGAAATCAGAGTACTCAGATAATGCAGTTCAAAATAAACAAAAGGAATCAAGTGTTTATGACACATAATGTTGAATGTAATTTCTTTCTAAGTTGTTTTCAATTTGAAAATGTCATTCCTGAAGCACATCCATCCATTTTAATGTAAGATCCCAATTCAGAGATCCCTTTTCAGCACCAAACTTACAAAGGTGATTGTAATTTAGAGTAAACACAGGTTTAAGAAAATGAACAATTACTTTGGTATTTTAATCCAGTTCTTGTATTTAGAAACACATGTTTCATTCATTCATTCATAGTTTGGCAGGATATTCATGTCATGTTCTTAAAATGGTAAAACATGCCAGCCATTGTGAAACAGTTAGTTTTTTTTTTTTTAAACACACAAACACAAACAAAACAGGCACACATTAACACACTTAAACATTCATAGTAAGTCAAAGTAAGTTGACCTAAAAAGATGGTTTAGCCCAAATAAACAGTATAAAGAATGATGCAGTATGTAATATAAAAGTATATGTACATATAATTAATTAATATACATATTAACAACATGTACTGTGGCAGTTACACAAGCTAATGAAATAAGTTCATTTTGCTTTGTGCTTCATCTTCAACCAACAATTTAAGCATTGCTTTTTTCATACCCTCTACATTTTCACTGATTTCAGCAACTGCAAGGCTTATGTGGTTAAGTGACAAAAATGAGTGCATGCACTTAGAGCATGAATTTGTAATATACTGTATTATATTTGGGCTCGAAATTGATTCCAATGCATAGCTAATCTGAAAATGGTCAGGCTACAACTTGAAGTTAAATCACTGGTAGTACTGGTATAGGTCTTGAAAAAATACCAACCTGCTTGTATATGCTTCAAGTGACTGCCCAGCATGTGTCATGTTCAGTATGACTGTCAGTGTGACAGCATGACCTGTTTCTTATTGTATATCCGAGACCTACGTGCTTTAGGATGGAGGGTCTTTCTGAAAAGAACTCTGCCTGCAAAGATGCACTGTGTATCTCCCTGTGGTATAAGCAGTGAGGACCTTTGAGTAGCCTACGCTGAGAGAACACCAAGCCAATTATATAGTATGATTATCATAAACACACATGGAAATGCTTACAGGGACAAAGCCCTCTTAGGTACAATAGAAAGAAAGACTCAAGTTCCGTCAAACAATTTGGTCACATTTTCTCATCGACTGCATTTTCAGAGATGGGTCTGCTAGTACAAGACAGGGTTTCCTTGCTTCTGTATAGCCTCTTCTAGGCTTCAGCAATGCTTCAGCAGTGCCTACTCTGTGCATCAAGCCTGTGCTTTTGGCTGTTCTAATCCCATTGGTCCACATCGGCCCAGCCAGGTTAAAGGGGTGTGGCCGAGAGGAATGTTACAAGTAGCCTCATACTGTACAAGTAGCATCTTTCTTTCAATGGGAGTATGATGTTAACATCAAGGAGCCATTGTATAGGGGGATTTTGAGTGACTCTGGTACCTCAGGTACAGAGGCCTTACAGGTACAGAAACAAGCAGTCCAGTCCTGGGCCTGAGTCATTGGCATCAGGCTTTAGCCATGTATTCTCTTGGTATGTCCTGCCTAACCTGACTAGGAAAACGTGGTTAATGCGTACAGTTTTCAGTTCATAACCAAACACTTCTGTAAATAGCTCTCAGATACAATTAAAGTCAGATAAAGTAACTGGCAAACAGTTTGCTATAGTGCTAAATGGTGATGATTGCATCCCTTTACACACTCTTTGTAAATGCATTCTCGGCTCATCAAACATCCGTGGAGCTATTGGCTTCTTACTTGTGTCTATCTTTTTGAAGGTGGAGCCACTGCCACTGCACATCTGTGTGGTTATTCGCAAGACATTTTGACAGAGCCATTGTTTCAGATTCCTAAATCCAATTATATTTTTGTGATTATGCAATCAATTAACTGTGTTTTGAGTCCTGCCTGGCTTCCAAATAATATAGTGTTTCTGAAAGCATAACAGAAAATGGTTATACAGTACATCGGTATATTAACAGAAAACGCATTTACTATAATAAATTTGTTAAGTTGTGTTTGTGTCAAGTTCAAAGTAGGCCTGATACACAGTATCACACATTCTAGAGTGGGACCAAATGTTATCTGTAAGAACTGAATTAACACTGGACATTTTACTGCGTATAGATTGATATTTAAATACGGGCACCATGTGGTAATTTTATTGTTAAAACTTGTACTTATGGCTCCTATATCTAACTCCCTATCCATCTGTATCAGGCCTACAACTGTGAATTTTAAAGAGCATTAGAAGGTTCTATGTTCAAATCTTAGGGTGGGCTTTGCTCATGTTCCACTTCAGCTATAAAAATGAATCCTTAAAAAGTAAGCCATATTTAAGTTCCCACTGTCTTGTATGCCTTGTATAACAAATTAATATACTACTAACAGCAATACTGTGCTTCACCGAAAACTATGCAATGTGCAGTTGTCAGAATCTCACACATGTCCAGCCTCCCACATATACACTGAGTGGCTCATCATAATTCTAGGTCAATAGTCTGTCTTACTTACACATGCAGGTATTGATTTCTTCCTTCAATGTACAACTAAAAGGGAAAGGCTCTGTTCCCAGGCATTGTTAAGATGCTGAGGTGGTGTAGCCCTACCTCTGATGCTTCACAGGTTTGGGGAAACCGTAAGATATCCACACGCTATTCAAACTACTTGAATGAAAATAATGTTTCTCAAACTCAGCAAAGAAAGAAGAGTCTGTCTATAACTCTACTGTTTGTATTCTGTAATTAAAATAACAAAAATATGATTGATAAAACTGGTGGTTCCACGATTTTTTAGATTGTTGTGCTTATTTGATATATTTTTGTAAAGCTAGGAAACATTTCAGAAAAGAAAATCAATCAAACATGAGGTAGTAGATCTTGATAAGTGCCTGAGTACTTTGAATAGTGTTCTGAAAAGAAATTGTATTTCAGTTTACATTCCTGAGCTAGTTATGTTACATGATTAAATTAATTTAGTACATTCAAGTAGCCCAATTAGGCTTACAATTAGTACAGTTATCCAATTTTAGACATTTGGTTCAAGCAAAACCATCTGTAGATGCCAGATACATGCCTCAAGTGTGCATGTTCAAGAATAAACTGTCTATAAACTGACAAATTGAGAAACAAATGAAATATGAATATTTTTCAAATGATTATTTATTTGAATTACTAATATATAATATGTGGCATATTAATTAGTAGTTGATCACCTGTCAAGTATGTAGCATTCATTTATTTATCCATAATCCATATCCAATTCCTGGACTATGGCTACAAATATATGGTGGACAGCACCCAAATAGTTACAAAACTGAAAATTGTTATTGTTTCTCATTTACGCACATGTATTGTTAAAAACTGCTTCTATATTCATTGTATTGTAATATGAATTCTACTACTACGACTATTAATAATAACAATAATAATAATAATAATCTGAATGTAATATAAAAATATAAATGATAGAATGGCAATAGAAAAGTACTTTTTTTAAATTTCATTGTAAAACAGAGATAAACATGTATTATTTTGTTAAACTTATACTAATAAAAAAATCTCATATTCTGAAAGGTCTGGTAGGTATCACTGTATATGGCCACATTCATTTTAATGGGTTTCCCTTAGCTATGTTGTGAAGAAATCACTATCATTGTATAGATACTTTGAAATGTTATGTTATAGGGTAAATGTTATAGGGCTAATGAATCAATTACTGCACAGTAAAATGTCTAGTGTTCATTAGACTCTAACAGTGTAAATTCAAGGCTTAACAGATAACATTTGGTCCCATATTCCTGAGCGGGACCAAAGGTTCTCTGTTAAGGCTTAAATTAACTCTCTTAGAGCTGGATTGACACTGGACATTTTACTGTGTGGGTAATATTTAAAATAGGAAGTTTAAGTTTCATTTTACTGTCATACTTATAATTTGCGTCATACATATTAGAATGTTTAGTGTTAAATCAACTGTAACAGAGTACATATGGGCCCTATTGGATTTGCATGTACTCTGATAGAGTTGAAATTAACACTGGACATTTTACGGTGTAGTAGGAATCATGATCAGAAATAGTTATTTTAAGATTGTTTTTATTTACTTTGTGTCTTTTACCGTCTTCTCATTAAATTAGTGTCTCTGATTTTTTTTATATATATCACTCAGTCATTTTTTTCACATTTGTTGACAACTAGTTTTTTTGCTAAATTGACATTACCACAACCCCTGATCCATTAAGTGCTCTCTGTTCATTCTCTAACAATTTGCATTTGGTCTCATATAATTTGTTTAGCTGAAAAACTAACGGTATACTGTGTTCAATTTGCGATGCCAAATAAACTAGGACTGCAAGCTGAACCACAACTGACTCCTCGGTCAAACAGGGAAAGTTCTTGCACCTTAATTGATCATACCTTAAAACCTTCAGATATGGTCACACTAAATCAGACTCCACATGATGTATCTATAAATTCAACTTGGTTTTTGCTAGTTAATTGTGGAAATGTTTTTCTTAAAGCTCAAGTATTTCTATTGGCATGGTTAAAACACGGAAAATGCACAAAACCGATATTTTATCACTCTGCCTTCGATGTGCAATCGATAATTGCATCTATTCGTCCGGTGGAGTCCGTGCACTCTGACGATTGGTTATGCCACTTAAATTATGAGAAATTTGAGCTTTTGGGAAAATATATTTTAAACATTATCTTTAGGGTAATATTAAGAATTAAAAATTAAGGATAATATATATGTACGAGTATTGAGGTAGTATTTTTAAGATAGCTCTGGGTATCGTTCCCAGTAATGTGCTATGACAGGTGGCCTTAATACACAGTAAAATGTCCAGTGTTAATGTACTCTGTAAGAGTTGATTTAACACTTAACATTTTACTGTGTAGCTACTTAACGCCTTACCCATGCCTTAGAATATCATTAAATATATTTTAAAAGTATATACATTGAACACAACTAATGTATTACCACGCTAAATTATCTATTTATTTTCGATTCTGTGCATTTTGAACCGGCTCATTGTTTTAATTCACACGCTTACAATAAACTGTTGGGGGGGATGTAGGCTATACAGCGTCGTATCATGTTCTTTGTTGAAGAAGTAAATCACTAACATTCAGAGAAACCTTCATAAACCGTTATAACGTATAAATATGTAATAGTTGGATATTATTTCTGGCGGATTCCCGCCGAGCAACGTGCTTTAAAACTTCTAAAAGAACTCTGCGTTGTATGGTAGGCTACAGCATTCATTGTGCATTGCCCGGGCGCACTCCGTTTCAATTCGTCTCATGAGAACATTCCACTCTGGTAAAGTCAGTTTGGTATTTGAATAGCACAGAGGAACCGCCTCTACTTTATTGGCTAAGAGCTGCGGCTGTAGGCGGGACGTGAGAGTCAGTCTTCGACAAACTCGGGCTCTTATTGGTAGGACCTGTTGTGGGCCGAAACCTCTTCGAAATATATCTACTCTTGCTAAGCCGAACAAGCCGTTGAAAGCTTGCTCACATACATAAGGGAGAGGGGAGCTGTGCTCAATGTTTCTCCATAGATCTGACTCAAGCCTTCGCCCCAAACGAAATACCGTAATTTCCTCTGAAAAAGAGTCTATTTTTCTGACCAGTGAAGAGGGAAGTCAAATTCACTTCGCTGATGATCAACACAATGGAGTGTGCAGTGGACGCACAAAGTCTGATCTCGATTTCTTTACGGAAAATCCACAACTCCAGGACGCAGAGAGGAGGAATCAAGCTGCACAAAAACCTCCTGGTCTCCTACGTCCTGAGGAACGCCAGGCAGCTCTACATGAGTGAAAAGTACGCGGAGGTTTACAGGATGCAACAGTACGAGGAAGTGATGACTGTTTGTAACGAAATTCAGGAGCTGAACCCCCTCGACTTGGGCGAGGACTGTATGGAACAGAGCGAGGACTGCTGCGGCAACGGTGGTGGAAGCGAGCCGGCGAGCCTGTGTGGCGCGCTACTGCCAGTAAGCCACACAGTACAGTCCGCGCATATCCAGACGGCCACTGCCTGCTCTGCGCCTTTATCGCTCCACGCCGAAGAGGTCTGCAAGGAGCCCGATACCTCGTTCTACCGGAGCTGTTGTGCCGAACCATACCCAGTCTCGAACTGCGACTTTTCCCAGGCTAACGGAATCCACTGCAACAAAACGACGGTGCTGGATTTGGACACGCATGTAGTGACTACTGTTGAGAACGGGTACCTCCACCAGGACTGCTGCGCGCCGCTCCAGCAGTGTTGTCAGGGCGCACAAACCCCAGCAAAGAAGCGCAAGGTTGACTTTGGGTATTACGTGACCGAGCCCGAGGAGGTGCCGGATTTTACGCCATGTAAACGAGCAAGGTTCGACGACTTTTCCTGTCTGAACTCCGACCAGTTGGACTCTTCGAACATTTCCAATCTTATCTCCATTTTTGGATCGGGGTTTACGGGGCTAGTGAGCAGACAGGCGGACTTTGAGCAAACCCTAAACGGACAATTCTGTAGCACACAAGCCTTAGCGAGCCTTGGAGCGTGGACTCGAGCAATTGTGGCTTTTTGACTCCGTGGTAAATTAGAGAGAATTAGTTAAATAAATTGTACAGAGTTTAAAACAAATTGACTTTATTTTTGCAAGAACAGCACATAGGCTATTTAATTATCAAGCAGTTTTATTTCATTTTTGTTTAGATCGGGAGGGGAGATGGTTACACATGTGATGTGCAGGCTTTTCTTTAGACTGACCTAAACATTTGAAACATTTTGAATGGTTGTTGTAAATCCCTTAACGAAGTTAATTTCGTTGCCTTAACCAATGCATACTGCTAGCTACTGTTGCTACAAACATTTAAAGTGATTGAATGTTTCGCTCTTCATTTTTAAATCCAGTCAACAGAACAGTTTAATAGCCTACAAAGTACACTACATAATTCCGTATATATTTAAGAAATTATCTTAACTGGAAAACTATGCCATTCAGCTTGGTAAGATCCCACTAAGACATTTTTGTTGTACGTTTTGGTTTTGATATACTATGCGACGAATGTATAAGATATCACATGTTAAATAATGACGTTTTTAAATACTTGATCGTCGTTATAATTTTGTTTTATGTGTGATAACTTCAGCATCTACAGTACACTCCTGGCTTCAGACAGAAAACATTGTAAGGAGTCTTGGCACGTCCGCAACCAGGCTAAAGCATTAGCAAACTGGTGAAGGCAGAAAAAAGATGCAAACTTTTCTAACCCTCAGCTGCGGTTTAATGTATAGGAACATGTTTTTATTCTTTGATAACTGTTTCACTTGTGTACCTGACCGGGTTGCTGTGTGTGGTGTCAGTTCTGTGGGACTTGTAGTCCATTTGTGTCAATCTTCCCATCACACTTTGGATTGGAGCAATGAATTATCACTACAGCTCCCAGAATGCACAGACAGTACATCATTTAATCCGACCATGTATTTTAATGACATTTTGGTCTGCTGAGCGTTTCCCATGTGTGTTTCTCCCCTTGACTTTTCTACAAGTTACTGATCAAGCCTTCCTTCACAGTAACTCACGGTGCCAGCATTGCTTGGATTTGCGAGTTAGAAGTTTTTCTATTTAGACCTTTTGTTCTAAAAAGGCAAGTTTGTGACTTTAGCCATGCATCCTCACAATATAAGCACTATGTGTAATGAAATAAAAACGTTTTCAGACGTTCTCTGCATATTTTGTTGATATTCTTGTATTTTTGTGCATATGAAATTGTATATCACCGGGTAAAACTGTTTTAAAAATATTTGTTTAAATTTATAATCTTAATTAAAAAAAAGAAAACCAATCTGTTTTTGATCCATTATTTTATTTTAAGCATTGTTTGGATAAGAAACCAAAATACCAGCTTCTTAATATGTTTTAAGGATGGGATATACAGTGGTGAAATACATGCTAGGTTCAAATATATGGAAATATGATATCTGTATTATTTAAAAGAACCTGGCCTACACCAGGGGAGAAGCTGAAATTTTCCACCCACATTCAGTAAACTCATTTTTATAGTTGGTTTTAAGGATTGGGAAGTGTTGATGCAGTAACAAATCCATTGGTGAGCTGGACCTAGAAGAATTGCATAGTGCACTACTTGGAGACTACACGCCCCCCTCTATTTCCACATGCGCTACTCCACATGTGTGTGTGTGTGTGTGTGTGTGTGTGGGGGGGGGGGGGGGGTGGTTGTTGGGTGTTGATGCTGCTAAGTGGGGGTTGTTTGGCTAATGAATTTGTATACCTCAACTTAGGATCAGCACAAACGCACAGTTGATGTATTTTATTCATCATTATCTAGAAGAAGAGTTGGTATACAAATGGAACCAGATTTATTATTTGTAATACATTTTGTTTTGATAGTACTTTTTTTCTTTTGGGAGGGGGTGGGTCTAGTTAGACTTAAAACAGCTTTTACTATGGGTAAGTAACACCTCTCACTGGTTCTCAGTGCATGTGTATTGTGGACACAATGCAAAATACAAAAGTGAAAAGGTGGGTCTTAAAGGTTAGTAGATGCATTGAAACCAGCATCAGTTTCACAGATTCACATAGGTAGTTTTGAATGGTGTTTTAAAACTGTAGTTTAGATTTTCTCTTAAAAGGAACTCAGCAACAGGTATCATTTTCACATCCGTAATATCACTGGGGCCATAATAAGGGTGTCCATGTAAAATACACATGGAGTTTAATTAAATGATTACTAATTCACTTTCTATTATATACGCCAAGCTCCAGTATAAGCTGCGTAGAAGTCAATATTAACAGTTTCAGCTGTAAGGATGAACATTTACAACCAGATGTGCCTGTGCCATGCTACATGAACTAGTCTTCCTGCGCGTAATGCCGCATGTGTCCTTCAAGCACACCGAGCGCATTTCTTCCCTGGCCACGCTCGCAGTTTATCTCTGTTATATGCCACTTGGTGGTGTTCTTCAAAATCAATGAATGGAGAAGGTATTAAAACGCCCGTATAGCAGGCAGCACCTCAAACTGACCTCGGTTTCGTTGCACCCCGCAACTCCACCCCCTTCTCTCGACTTTTTTCGTTTTTATTCCAATCCGAGCCTTCATGCTGCACGTTAATGCAACATCTAACTGCAGGTCTGCAGCATAACCATCTAACCATCTAATTTATCCGTGTATATTTTATGGATCCGTTCGTATTTATATCTCAGAATGGTCATAGGATAATGTTTCCAATTGTTTTTCTTTTAATACATTGCGATTATTTATGCATAAATCTTCGCACAAGTAGATCGAAAACCAAACTATCTTGTTATTCTATACGCAATAGAAACGTATTGAATTGTTTTGTTTTCTCTTGAATGGGGTGTACACATACCTACACTAGTATTGCACTACATTTGTGTTTTTTTTTTTTGTTTGTTTTTTTTTATTTATAAAAACCTCGATTGCTTGAGAACGTTGCTTCTTGCAGTTGCAGTTTTGATACTCCGGGTCTTTTACCTACAGATACAGTCACCTTAAATTTTAAAGGTACACTTTGCGCATTCTGAACGTCCCGTAAATGTGCTAATGTCTGCCTTTCGTTATGGTTAGCGTTCGATTGAACACTCAGATTTGTGTTGAATGAGTGCCTCCCAGTGGTAGTGATGAGAACCCACGGGTTCCCTCGAAATTCTAATGGTACAGGAAGACTTGCGGGTGATGTCTTCCACGCGGCATTAATGCTTTCTGCTCGTTGTTTCTTGGCGATTTAAGCGCATCGCCAAGTTTCGTTCGCTTGATTCCAGTTGTCATTATATGAACGTAAACGGGCGATCGGCGGTGTCGTCGAAATGAACATGAACACTCACTTTCATCTTTTATTTAACGCAACCGAGTTCATTATTAAATTCATTACGGATTTAATCGTGTTAATCGCAGGAAGAAACCAAAACGCAATTTCAAGAAATATATACTTTTAAGTTAATTTAAGTTAAATTATTATCAGTTTTAATGCATAGGCTACTTACATTCTTACATTAATTGACATCATGCATAGTTGTACACAATCTGCTTCGCAGATCATATTCAGGATACATAACGATCATTTAAAAAGGTGCAATAAATGTTTAGGATGATATTCCTCGAATTTAAAAAGGAAAAATCAAAAGAGCATTCAAATTTACACAATAGTAGCCCTCATCCCCCCAGAATCCTACCAACTGGCGTTGCACACTAGTCGTAAAGCTATTGCATCAAGATAAAGGTACCATTTCATAACTTCATGGCCATGTGATCTCTGATGTAGCATCACTTTCCACAGACTGATTTAATGCCCTCTCAATATATTCAGATTATTATAATAATTAAGCATGGCATATGCAAATAACTTGCATCAGTTATTTAGCCATGTAAAATGTTAGTTCTCTACATAGTACTCTTTGGATGCTGGGTGCTCCATGCCTTGCAGTTGGTTGTGCACTCAATGACTGACTCTTACTGACGGAAGATTCAAGAGAGATACTGGAATTTAATTCATTTTGTGCACGTTTCCCGTGTATTAGGCCCCCAAAATTATAAGGACGAGTAATTCCAGTCAAAATGCTATGACATGCAGCATGAACTGTCCTGTCTGGGTATAAAGTTGCATGTGTCCTACTTGCACGTTTGATGGCTTTTCTTCCTAGCCCACTCTTTCAGTTTATCTCTGCTATAAGCTTCCAGTTGGTGTTCTTCAATTTCAATGAATGAAGAAGACATTAAAAAGCTTTGGTCGAAAGCAGAACCTCAAACTGAAGCATGTTTCACACTGAAGTCGAGACATTTCTTAAACATGACAGAACGTAAACAGGAATTCAGGACCTGACATTCAAACTTCGATTTTTATGTTTATTATGTTCCAGACATTAGGAGACTCAGCCCTACACTTCTATGCATGGCCTCTAATCATTATTTTTTTAACCAAGGTTGTCTTTCTCCCAGTTCGGAACATGCATTTGTATTTGTAGGCTTATCTTATCATGACAACATTCTCTGCCATTTCAGGAGGGAGTGTGACAAGCTGCTTCTTTCAGTCCAGCAGCTAAGCTGTGCAGCCATTGTCCTGGAGGAGTACGATTCATGAACAGTTGGCAAAGATAGATGCACAAACAATCAGGAGTAACTCCTGTGCAATTAGACAGTGACAGTCCCACCAACTGACTCCCTCCTTGGGCAACACTGCGGCCAATTATGTTTTTCATGTGCTGCAAGGCTGCAGGCCATGAAGGGGGGCTTCTACACACAGGAACCCAGTGCCTTGACAGGATATGCAACCTAGCAGCCATTTAAAATTTTTAATGTTAAATGTTTTTGCTTTTGATGAAAGCAAGTGCAGTCTGCACAAGTTTAAAAGCAGGCTCGGTGTGCTGTGAGTTATGTACACAGACCACATCTATGTGGAGTATGACTGTGTATGTCAGACTACTGCCTTTTTGTCCTGAGCATCAGAGAATCAAGGGATGGCAAGGTCACTGCACCACTCACTCACCCTCTTGAGGATTAGACTCCTTCAGAGAATTTAATATACTGGTTTTATTCTGAAAAGTGTCCCCTCATTCCAAAAAGAGAAGTGGTGTAAATTAACAAAGAGGAAAGCACAGAGACTGGTGCATGCACCTGCTTTTAATTCAGAATGGCAGAATCATCTATGAACAAACAATGCAGAAGATGGATCTTGAAATTCATGTGAAAACGACGCAATAATGCATTTATTGCCATTAATTGCCCTCCACTTTATCATTAATAGATGATTTGGCACACTTTGAATGAATGAATGAATCATTGCATTTATATAGCACTTTTTCAAACACTCAAAGTGCTTTACAGTGATGAGTGGGAACTCACCTCGCCCACCACCAGTGTGTAGCACCCACCTAGGTGATGCACGGCAGCCATTTTTGTGCCAGAATGTTCTCCACACGTTAGCTAAGGTGGAGAGGGAGAGAGCTTTGTAATCAATCCTGTTTAAGCACTAAAAGCCAGAATAAAGCTAAGGTCACTCCCCTCTCAAAATTTCAGACCACAGACCAAATACCGCTCTCTTCTGCTGCTAGAGTATCCTGGAAACTTAGCTAAACATTACATCACGTTCTGTTAAAATAAGACAGATTCAGTTAACTAAGGCTTGTCTAAAAACTCCACATCCTCACTGGAAAACATTCACATGAGTATCATTGACAGAGTATACTACCGTGTATCCAAAAGATGAAACAATTATATTTAAGCAGAGTCACATTTACCCACTGGTTGACTAAGTTTTCTAAGAGCACACATAGTATGATGTGCAAAATAACTCCTAACATACATGTGCTTCAGGAACACAGAGAGGATCACATGAATGCACTTATTTGAACACATTCAATCAGGTGAGGATGTGAGGGGCTACCGGGGGCATATCTGTTTATGTTTACATTTATTAACGTTTTTATTAATAAGCAGTCATCCATAAAAATATGAAGTACTGTGGTAGTGATGACTGACAGCTTTCTGAAATGTGTATGTACGTGTGGACGCATGTCAAACTGTGCAATCAAGAGCTCAGATGGAATCAGACACATCCTGTGCGCTTAAGGACTAGGGTTGAAAATCCCTGCACTTACTAATCTTTATTATCATATGTCCAAATGTAAATTTAGATTAAGGACTTTCTAAAGGGCGTTTTTGACTACAGTGCCATCATGTACGCTATCATGATGTACTTCCCTGCAGCACACCAATCATGCATGTCATTGGTTCTCCATGTGCCCCTTGCTTCTCTGGTTGGTTGGATGTCCAACAATTGTTCAGGTTTATATACAGAGAATCTTGGGGGAAAAAGGCCTATTAGTTCCCATATATCTGCCCTTGACCCTGACATCCCAACTTGTTGCCTTCAAATTCAAAACTTTTAAATAACAGCAGCATATAGTTCCACTAATAATCAAATACCATAATGTTTAAACTGATGCATTTATTCTAAGAATTTTAATTTACATGATCCAGTTTTATATTGCTATATCTAATCATCTTTCAGCATGTTGTATTGTACAATAAGGAGGTTGCAAGAGATAAAATCATTTGCATGTATCCACTGATTTCTATAAGGATCACAAATAGCTTTTTTCTCTCTATAACTGGGCAATGCACATAATTGGCAAATGAAGGTGCCTATTTATATATTATATATTTATAAGAAGTAAAGGGTGACGGCGTGAAGGTAATGTTCATAATAGGGGAGAATAACAACAAAAAAATCTACACAATAATAAAATGGCAGTTGCTGTGCATCAGCACTAATTGATGTTGAACACGAAAAGCGAAACTAGCTCAGCGGCAAAAAAAAAAGAGAACATGGACACGGCGGCAGTTATTCTCTTTCCCAAGGTCTGCGACAGACTGCCTTAAATGGCCAGGTACAGTAGTTAACCCCGCCTCAACCTGGCAATTGCGAACAGCTTACAGGTAAAACAATCCCTTTGCAGCAGACACGGCCCTTCCCTTTCACCAGCAGCACTTCAGATCACAACAGACAAGCGTTCACGAAAACACGCTTTACACAAACAGCTCTCATAATTACGCCCATGCAGGATAACAGCGGTGTTATTAACAGTAATTGTAATATTCAGCCCTTGCGCGACACAATGGCCCGCGCCACTTTCAATTCAGACACGCCCCGGCCGCATCTTTTCACCGCTGATTGACAGTACGCCCATTGACGGCAAGAATTACTTTCATTTTCAATAAAACCTTAACACACTTTCACAAAAGAAGTAATGATATTAGCAGTCTTGCCGATATTCCGAACAAGAAACATGATATTAAAGAGATATTATGTTGAGATGAATGTGATATTGTGGTATGTGTGTTACAGCGCAGAAGATATTTGTCGGCTGTATTGTGCACAAATGTGAACTTATGCACTCCCATACACACAGCAGTGGTTCTAGCATTTAATGCTATAAGTTTTAAAGCAACATCACATGCAATATTTTGTCGCTACACAATATAGGAAAGACACTCAGCATATATAATAAATGGGAATAATGAAAATTAAGAAAATGAAAGAAAACTGGACACACGACACCATCATTCAGTCACCATCACGAAGAAGAATTAATCGTGAACACAAAAGTGAGACACAAAAGTAAACCTGTAATGAATTGTCTGCAGTAATTTATGAGACAGGTGATAGTGTGGCTTTAGGGGAAACTACACACACATAGCCTAGAGGCAGGCAAGGATGTGAGGCAGCAGGCTGTGTGTGTGTGTGTGTGTGTGTGTGTGTGCATGTGTCTGTGAGTGTGTCTGCTGTAGGGGGTGGGCTGCCCTGCCTTAAACTTTGAGTGTGGGGCTGGAAGGAGAGGGCGGGCTTTCGTTCTGTCTCGCACGTTGCAGGCTGCTCTGTGCTTTAGGAGGCACTCAGTGAATTTGTTATGGGGCCTTGATCTGTGGAGCTGCAAATCTACTAACGGATTTGTGCCCAGTAGGAGGACAAATTGGCAAGAGACCCAAATGAAATGGCATGGAGCTAGGTGACTGCATAGCGGGGGAAAATACATAGTTGGTGGGGAAGATGTGCTTGGTAGGCCTTAACCTTCTATTTCAGCCTTTTACATTCAGATGATTTTGAGTCAGCACGACACCGACGCTCCACAGCCAGTCGTAATTCTCTGCAAATGGGCCTCTTTTCAGCTGGGAGTGCTGACCTAAAACCGCGAGGCCCTTTCACCACTGAGGGCTCGGCTCCCAAATTTAACGTGTTAGAATGGAAATTGGTACCTGCCCTGTAATGATCTAAAGCAGGGTTTTCATACGTGGTCCTGAGGATTCACTGTACATGCCGGTTTTCATTCTAGCCATAATTGCAACTTCTGCTTTGTGATGACTTGTTAATTGTTCTTAATTAGACATTTTAAGTGTCTGTTGATGGAGTTACCCTCTTAAGGTTACATTATGTCAGAAATAGCAATGCATCCGGGGGCTTTAAATCAGTCAGACTGATTTATGTTTTCATTTTCTATAATGTGCTATATGACAATTTGGGGTCATAACTGCTAACTGCTAAGCTGGCCATTGAAATTAAACCATTTGTGGAAATGGTTTTTCAGATTATACTGATTTGACAGAAAATGTCCAAATCAGTATAATCTGCATAACGTGAAAATTGCAGAACAATTTTTGAAAACAAAGATTGCGAAAACACATTACAGCAAACTTAACTGATGAAGAGATTCGTTACAACAAAAGCTGGCATAAAATGTCTACAATATGCATAAAATTCTCCATGTCTGTCATAGCAATAGTCATTTATGAGTTAGAAGTTACAAATGTATTTCCACAAAATATTCAAGTCCTTGGAATAAAGGGAAGTTGAAATGTACCAATGATACCAAGTACTTTCACTACAAACAACTAATAGACCACAAGAAAACACACAGAAATGCAGGGAGTATTGCAACACTCATCAAACATAAATACAGTTCAAGCAGTAGCCATAGATACCGGTTTATACTGAAATATTAATAGTATCTTGAGGCATCACTGAACACATTACACACGGACACACACACACAAATACACACACGCGCGCGTCCTGGTGCTTTACGAAAGCAGCCTGTGAATAATTAAAATCAAATGTTACATTTATTTGTTACTGTCATTACAATTGTTGCTATTCTGCAGCATTGGCAATGTCTAAAATAGGGTGTTAGTAGTTATTGGGGGCGGGGGGCAGAAGCTAATTGCACTGGGCCAGGGACAGACAGAGAGGAGGACTGAGGCAGTGGTATATTCAGACCATTGACTGTAGAAAAAATATGAACCAAGTCACTGTGACATCACCCATTGACCCTCCATGGGCTTGGTGAAAAGCTATTTGAAGCCCGGAAAGTGCAATTTGTGGGCGCTGCAATGTTGTGCAATTTGGAGGCAGAGACTGTACAGTAGGAAAAGGGGGGCCCTTATCTTGGCATGAAGTCCGGTCGTCCACTAAGCGTGTGAGATACAGTGACTCAACAATGATTCAAACTGCCCCTGATTTGTCCACAAAATATATCCAAATAACCCAATAATTTATCTAATTGGCACATGAGGAGACATTAGACAAAGAAAAAACACCTATTGCGACAACATTTTCTTGTGGGGAAAAAATTACTGACTTTGTATTTTAATAGCATAGTTCCCATGGACTTACATTGAAATGGGTGGCTGAGACACCTATGCTGGAGCCAGTCACACTGGCGCTAGTAAGCAACGTCTCTCAGCAAGACCAGGAAGTCAGCTTCAAAAACGCATCCCTGTTTTGGCCACTTGATTCAGACTGACGGAGTCTGGGAGAACGGTGAGACAAAAGGCAGAGGCAGCAACAGGAAGTCCTAATTGAGTCTGGTCCCCTCTACTCTTTCCTGTGTTTTTGCACAACCCCGCCCCTCCACAGATACACAAACACATGTGCGTAGGCATACACACACACACACACACACACACACACGAACGGGCTGGAGTGCAGCTGCAGCGTCCTGCTTTGGCTGCTGAGTGCAAACCGGACTTTAAAGCACCATGTCCCAAATCCGCCTCCCCTTCCCCTCCTCCCCACTAAAAATTCTCAACCCACATTTTTAGTGCAACCACCCACACTTCCCTAACATAATGAGAAGAGCTCCTCACAATCCAACACATTGGCTTCATGGGACAGTGGGAAAACAAATCAACACAGTATAGCTCCAAGGCCTACGTTATATTGAGAAGCAACAGTGTTCACTCACTTGGTCTTCACATAAAGATTCACCTTATTAATTAATTTAGTCCACTCCAGAAAGATATAGCCCATGTTTGTTTAATATCGTCTGTACAATTTTGGCTCCAAGGTTATCTGAAATAGGGAGAGCACAGCACAAAGCTCCACCATTGGTCCACTAGATGTCACTGTTGCAAACTCCTAACACCACGTTTGGACAGACAGAATAACACCCATTCAGTATTCATTCAAGAGTGCAAACACGGAAAAACAGGCAAGCCAGGGGTTTAACAATGAGCTGGGAAACCCTCCAACTGAAAGGAAGGAACTGGAAGTTGTCAAGCTTGCAGGCGCCTGGACTGTTGGTTGGCTCCATCCTGTAAGTCTTGTGCAATTTCCGCATCACTTCCAGGCATCTGAGAGTGCAACCCAGTGCACCAAAGGGAAAAACCGCTGACTGCTCTTCAGACAGACATTCAAACCTGGGATGGAAAAACAGTGCTCTTACCAGGAAAAAGCAATTCAAGTGGTCACTTGAAAACAAAATTTAAAAGGAAACTTTGAATCCACTTTATGTTTGGCCACTTCATTCCAGTTAGGGGAATGATTAGGTGGAGTTAAAGCCACATCACCTACCTGTCAAACTACCAGAAGATGATTGTGAGCTAGGCCTCCACCTGCAGAGTTCCAGAGATGGCACAAGAAGGTGGCCTCATAACCTGGAGGCACAGACAGAGCCCTGTAACACCAGCACTGATTCTGACTAGAGAAGGCTTACAGTACTGACACACAACACAGCACAGTTGCAAACTACAGTTAGGTTTACTCTTCTATGAAAGTGGGGCTGTGAGTGCAAAGGTCCTCTAATCGGCATAAGTCCAGCGTTCTCCACTGAACGTTCCTACTGCTGTAGGAACAAGTGCTGATATTTGCCACCAAACTCAATAATTTCTGTAACAACATCTCCCCCTTGTGGACTCTTTACAAATTTTCAAAGATGACCATTTCAGATTAGATTCGTAATATAACATAATAATTATAGGCAAAACAAACAAAAATGGCTAAAAAATTCTGAAAACAATTTTCAGACAAAACACAGGTTTCAAACTTTTAAGACAGGCAGCTTAACTCAGGTCCTAGAAGTGCAGTTTTGCAACTCTCATAGAATAACCAAAACACTCAGAACCAGGCAATCTGGGTTCACAATCAAGACACTGATGAGCTGAACTAGGAGGTTAAGTGACTGATTGAAATGTAAGCCCACGGCCACTGCTGGAACAGCGCTGAGCTGTCTGGCTTGGCACATCCTCCGTTTAAATGATATGCTGATATGCTCAAATAAGCACCAACAAAACATGACAGGTCTGGGAGCTGAAACCCAGGGTCATATCAATAAGTACAACAAATAAACAGTACTCATAGCCCAGCACTGACCATTTCCTTCTGGAATGATCTTTACTCTCTCCTCACACTGAATGTGTATGATCATCTGTCAAATTTTTTAAAAATCACAATACTGAAAAAGAGATGAGCCTCAGTTGAAAGTATTGAATCAGACCATGTGTTTTCAGTGCAGTTGTTAAATGTTTTAGCTGCAAACATGAACACAACTATATCCTTTTAGAAGCAAGCAAATATCATGCGAAACCACTGTCCACAAGTAAATTCAGTAAAACCAATGGATTTTTTTCTGTGAATAGTCGAGGTAATATTAGTTATAAGCAATAATATATTCTTGAAAATGAATTTTTTTGCTGTTGCTGATAATTGCTTATGATTATATTTATTTATTATCTACTACTACAATCATTAATAATAATCACTGTAATCATAATCAGAATAATCATTATCTCGGCACAGGTAACTGTTCCATAATCATCTGGTGGGGGTTGCCCACGGCGCCCTTGAGACAGACAGATGCTGCATCTCCATGACTGCAGCCCTGTATTTTGGGGGCAAGGGCAGTAAGTACCTGACTCTGGCTCCGCCAGTGGACAGGTATATGTGCTCACATTGAAACACATACACACAGGGCAGTGCAGACGCCTGAGTTTCCTTAGCGCTCTACCGAGGCAGACACGCAAAGCTGCTACCATGGAAACTAGCAAGGCTAGCATCAGGCTACCCTCCACCCCGCTGCTGCACTGCAGACAAACTCTGCCGTGCTGCTGTGCCGATGGCCAGAAGGCCCGGCTAAGGAATCATTAGCATCCAAACAAACCTTTACCTTTCTAAAGAGTGACAGCCAGCAGTGGCTTGTGTGCCTGAATAGAGCAGGCAAAAATCTTAGCATTAACCAAGCCTCACCTTCACGCTGTTATCCATCTGTTTTTTTCTTGGTTAACAAGTATGCCATTTAGCTAGATCTAGATCTATCTAAGCACTGGTAGGTTAATTCCCTTTTTTCTTAATTGTGTCCCATGTGGGATTTCTTTTTTCTTTTCAAATAACATTTTGGCATTTAAATGGTGGAACAGAGTTCAGCTTAGTTAAATGAACCAAATAATTACACAAACACTTTTTAACTAAAAGATGCAAATCATTCCATAGTTGCACACTCCACAAACTTTGCAAGCAAAAGGCAACAAACACACTCGAAGAATTACATATTATGAGGAGCAGTTAAAACTCAGATGAACTGATTTTTTCATCAACATTTTTTGATTACGAGAAGGAAGAACTCCATCCACACCATTAAGGATGTGTGCCACACAAAAGTCATGACACTAAAAGAAAAGACACAATTAAGACAAAAAGGATTAGCTACAGACTGGTAAGGGTTATTCAGCTAGTATGTTGCTCCTTTGTTAAACAAAACCAATGGTAGGATTCTTGACTCTTCTTCATTAAAGGTCACACTGTTGATGACTATACGAGGATAACAGGTCTTCTCATTGGACTGGAGTTTTCAGTCAATGCATTACAAAATATTTTGAGACATTCAAATAAAAAATGCCATGTTCGGGTTACTTGAAATATTTAACTGCAGAAACTTTTATCAAAGGTACTGGGGGGTCTCAGTTTTTGTAACTGATATTATCAGTTAAATGCCTTGTTGTTTTTCACTATCGCATGTCCCAAATATTCTAGCCATCACATGACTGAAAGGTTGCGTGTTGCTCAAGCAGATATCTCCTTGTCCTTAGAGTTGGGGTTGGCATACCAAAACAGCATGTAGATTTGGATATTATACCAATCATATATATATTTCACTGTCATTGTCATATTAATCAGAGCCACTTTCGCTCCACCTGCTATAAATAAACAACTGCCTTCATCATAAGTTTGGTATCCTGTACCTCATTACCACCTCCTTTGGCGGTGTATACCGGTACACCATATCAGTGTTGAACAGACAGCACTTTCTCCTCTTTTGTGAATTAGAGCTGTGAATCAATCTATCAAATCAACCAAATTAGTTTTAGAGGGGGGTGGGGGAAGAAATGAACATTTACTAAGTGTCCCAAGTATACTGCGTAAACAAATCTAGCTCACTCTATTAATAGACTCCTATTGGTGCGGCTATGCAAACTTAGGGAAATTATTTGGATGGACAATCCATGCTATTGGGAATTGGATGTCAGTGACCTTACATTCAGAAATACGAATGGGGCAACTGAGGGAATTGGATGTACTTGTGTGAATTGGACTAGGGGCATTTGCATGTTTTTTTTATTATTTTTAAATAACACAAAAACATTGCATTCTTATGCTTACCACTAGAAGAGAATTTGAACTGGCCATTGGCACAGGTAATGTTGCATTTACATTTTAAGTAGCCTCGCTGTCAGTCTCATAGATGCATGCGCGTTTGTAATTGAGACTACATTTTAACGAATGATGCAACCATTTGGGTCTACAATCAGGAGTTAATTTCCATACAGAGGACATGTCATGTTAGAACTCCAGCTCTTGTGTTTAGGAATTGCATACTATCATACGGAAATGCTATCATTGTCCTGTTTACTCATTTTGGAGGAAATTGTATCTTTTGGCTTGTCTTGTGGCATAAAGAAACAAAGAACCATAAATGCACGCAGGAAATGGGGTAGCATTACTTTGCAACAGTTCAAGAGAGCACAACTCAGAAGGCCGTTGTACATGTTAGTGTTTGTTCTGGCTTAATTTCCGAATGGCTAGGCTATATACACCAGTGCTGGTTAATTCCTGTAACAAACGACAGAAAAACGTTCTCATTATAAATATGTAGACTACAATTGTAGCTCATGGCTCTATCACAAATCTAAGATTGAAAAAACTTGGATTACATATATTTAGCTAGTATTCGTTTTATTGATGCGCGAATAGAAATACTAAGTATTTTTGACCTCCCTGATATCCCATACAACTGTAGTTACAAGCAAAAGCCGAAAGGGGTTCGCAAGCAATAACATTGGCACTTCGTCCTTGGACCTGCTGGGAATGAAAGATCAGTTTATTTCTACAGTTTGAGTTCACCCCTGTTTGGGGGCGTTTCTGTAAATATGCTTGGTCTTCTGGCTAGAACGATGGTAAGAAAAATACTTCTTCATTACAGATCCCAGTTTGCTGTTGAATTGTTGATCAGTGGTTTTATTATCACGACGTGAGTGAGTTGACAAGCTGCTAGCTAGCCAGCTAGCTAGCACTGCGATATCTGGGTTTTGGCCATTTGACCAATGGTTAAAAGCTTGATAGTTACTTTTCTGTTGGATAGTTGTTGCGTTTATGCCAGATTGTTTTGCCCATTATTTTTCTTTCTGCTATAATGATTCGCTAACAACAAAGCAAGTAGCCACTAACACAGTCATAATTAGCGCTACCCAACGTTAAATTGCAGTGTTGTTTCAATTTCACGTGTATTCTAGCACGAATATTGCTAGCCTTAATTTATTGTGATGCCGGACATTAATATGGAGTCCATATCTAGTTAGATAGCTAATTTATTCAGGATAACTAAAACGAACTTTAACTAAGACTTAATATAGAATTTTTACAAATATAATCCATGCCCCAAGTTTCTAAACCTAGCAATTTACTGTTTAATGGCCACAGATGTCCCTTTATATATGACTGGGGATAATGTGCATGGTATATCCGGTGCAGAACATTTTAGAACCCGTTTGTGGATGTCTTTGCAACGGTACTGTGCTTATTCTGTATATCCTGCACTGTTCTACCTCGCCTGGAATCATACAGTGCATATAAAATGTTGCCTTTAAATGTATCTATTTTCCTGCATTTGTAAACATGTGCCTTTGAGCTTCAGATTTTTGTATTCATTTACATTATTTTTTTTTTCTTTGGTGGGGTGGGGAGTTGGAAGAAAACTCTGTGAAACTGTTATGACATGCATATTTCCACAGGCTAAGCCAGCCATCATGAAGTCTTCAACCCTGGTGAAGCCAGTGTCGGTGACGAAGATCGTCGGCCGATACCTGGTCCACCAGGAGGGCCTACCCAAACTGCCGGTGCCACCCCTCAAACAGACCTGTGAGCGCTACTTGGCGGTGTTGGAGCCAATCATCAGCGAAGAGGAGCTGAGCCACACTCGCGAGCTACTGGCCGAGTTCCTGAGGCCCGGCGGCGTGGGGGAGAGGCTGCAGAAGGGCCTGGAACGCCGGGCTCGCAAGACTGAGAATTGGGTAATGTTTGGGAAGAGGGCTCTCTTCTTTTAAAGAGTTAATGCATTCATCAGACATCTTAGGTTAACCCAATTACTTTGTTTCAGCACACCCTGTAATTCCAAGACAGCCCATTGCCAAATTCCTGAGATAAGAAAAAACATTCAACGAGAACTTTTCAAGGCTGTTGTAACAACATTCAGTTGCTGGGATTCAAATTTATGTTTACTGTTTTCTAGCATGTCCTTTGAACCTGACAACAGTTGTCCTTGAAGTTGGCATTTTCTAATGGGCTCAACAAAGGAAGTTCATGTCCAGTTTTAAAACATCTCTTGAAAAAGTCAGTGACACATTTGTTGGTGTAGCTGTACCTTCTATTGGATAGCATGTTCATTCAATTTGTCCACCACATTTCCCATGGCCATTTATTGTCTATGTCTGTGTCTACACCGAAGACCATGTTTTGGCAACACTAATGCTGTTATTAAACGCACTATACAAATCAACTGCCATTGGTGGAAAGAGGTATTTCCAAGTAGAATGGCAGTCACTGTACAGAGAAAATTTGAGTTTTATGTCGTGGATCTCTGGGGAATTTGAAATGAACTGATGACACAATACCAGTTAGAGTTACTGTATGTGCTGTTATTGTGCTTTGTTTGAAATCCTATGTAGACAGAGATGTCAGTCTATAGTCCATAGTTTCAAATAGGCTTCAACCTAGAAAAACAATACAATTTCAGAACTAATATTCAGAACTATCAACCATTCCAAACAAATTATTACATGTACACCATGAAAGCTTCAGGAAAGTGTCTTTTGCTACTGTAATTGCACAGTCCATGCCATTCAACCACGGCAGTACTGGCTCAACCATCTGCATTTCATTGTTGTGGGGTGTTAGTGCAGCTTCATAATGGCGCCTCCGAGTGTTTAAATAAACAGCCTGTGAAAGGTCAGAAAGGTCATCGATGGCACAGATGGGAGACGCGGGTTTGTGTATGAAGTGTGTTCCTAGCGGCGTCCCCTGTCTCTCTGTTGTCTTTCTGCAGCTCTCCGATTGGTGGTTGCAGACCGCTTATCTGGAGTTCCGATTGCCCGTGGTGATGAACTCCAGCCCTGGCGTGGTCCTTCCCCGTCTGGAGTTTCATGATCGGCAGGGGCAGATGAGGTGCCTGAGGGGGGGGGGCATTGGCTGGGGCACCTGTTTTAAACAATGGGACATAGAATGGGATGATGACTTCACTTCTGTGGTCATGACTTCTAATGCCTTCTCCCAGTTTGGGACAGTGCAGACTAGCGTGCATGGCTGCTGATGCTCTACAGTTTACCAGCTGCGTTTCACCACCGTCCCATTGGAAGACTGCGCTTCACGCATTGTTGCTGACGGCAGACTGCAGGCGCTTGGTCAGCAAGGGAAATCCCTCTTGCATGAGGAAAGGACTGAAACCCAGTCAGGATTCAATTTCGGGTCACAGAGTGCAAGACTCCACCAAGGATTAGTGTTTTAGCTGTACACTGTCCAGAAGGTCTGGTTATCAACTTTTCATATTTTGTGGATCCCTCAAGTCTTAGCACCCTCAATTTTTCCAAATATTCAAAGCTATGGACTGAACTACATTCAGACTCTAGGCCTTAATACTCAATTCCAATCTGTTGCTCAGATCCAAATTTTAGACTGACTGTTCATTTCTGAAAGTGACCCAAAAGTACTGCAGAATTAGGAGAGTGTTAACCTGTGGCATGGAAAATGGTGTGAATTGGCATAATCACCTTGCCAGTGTACCTCCAGTTCGGCAGTGTATGCCAAACTGTACTAATCCTGTTTCAGTAGAAGGGAATACCCCCTACAACTAGTGTCTGCTGGTGTGCTAAACGCATGCCTTGGCTGAACAGTTCTGGTCCCTCGGCTACGTGTCCGATGTATTTTCGAACACAGATGTGGCACAAAATAGAGCTGAAAAGAACTGGGGGAAATAATTGGGCTACTTTTAGCTGCAGTGTAATACATGGACCACAGCCTGTGTAACATTAATTGCTGCTTGCACCATTCCATCTTGAGGGAGCTTGAGTTTCAGCCTGACCTTTGTACAGACAGCCCACGCCACATGCTCTATTTAAAGCGCCTTAGCTGGTCCTAGGCGATTCTTTTCCCCTCTGCCTTCTGGTCAAATTGGAAGCATTGTTTTCAGTGTCTGTTAAAATATGTAGTGGCAGAGCCTGTTCCAATAGGGTGGTATTTTGAGCTTTACAGAGTTACAATGTGAACCAGTCAAAGGTGTTAGAAATACTGGTGTTGTTTACCCACATTTATTTATTTTATTTATTTAGCCACTGTGTAGCCACTGTATGTGAGCAACAAATGGATGCAAATTGGGCTAGGCGTATTGTTAGTTTTGTTTAACTGCACTTATTTATTTATTTATTTTATACAGTTTTGTTTCTAAAATAGTAAGCAGACCCAATTATTCAATGTGCATTGCATCAACTACAAGTGTATGCGCAGTGCAGGAAACGGTAACCTATCAGTTAATAAAATAATCCCAGCCAGTCCAATAAGTGGAGGTTAGGCTTAGTTAATTCAGTGGAATGTGGGTACTGGAGGAGTCTCGTTAATTTAATTTGAAAAAAGTCAATTGTAGGGTGTAGTGTGAGGATACAGGTTATTGGACAACGGCTTCACCAGTTGCTTGTTCTTCCAGTTTAGGTCAGCTGCGTAGTAGTTTGCATTGTGAAAATGTGCGGCAGCTGCCTGCAAGCACATAGCAATGTGTGGCCTCCCAGATTAACAAGGGCATTGTGGGGGGTGGGACAGTTCTACACTTACCACTCCGCTTTTCAGAGAGGGACAGTTGGGAATGAAGGGTCGTTTAAAAAATAAGAAATGATCAGCCTCATGCTACAGGGCTTTGTACTATGATGGGTAAATAACCCTAAAGGTCACAGATTCGATTCCCAGGTAGGACACTACCATTGTATCCTTGAGCAAGTTACTTACCCAGCTGTATAAATGGATGCAATGTAAATGCTATGTAGAATGTTGTGTAAGTCGCTCTGGATAAGAGCATCTTCTAAATGCCTGTGATGTAATGGGTCATAGCACCTTCCAAGTAATCAGCATGGTCAGGTCCTGCTCGCTAAGCAGAGGAATGTTGTGGCCTCAACTTTCATGTCGAAATTAGACCCATAACCACGCGGCAAATCATTTTCGAAACCTTTCTCCCTAGGTTTGCCTCTAAGTTGATTGCCGGTGTTTTGGATTTCAAATCCATGATCGACAAGTAAGTACTGGTCCCCTTTACCAAGAAGTACCTGAAATTATATCAAGGTTAGGGCTCAAGCAGTATCAATTCACGGATTTGTAGAATACTTTGATCTTACACTGTGATGTCTTAGGAAAGATAAAGTTTAAATGATCTTTGTGTGTCCCTCCCACTCTAAACTGTACTTTGTGTATGGTACAGTGAGACCCTGCCTCTGGAATACCTCGGTGGGAAGCCACTCTGCATGAATCAGTATTACCAGATTCTGTCCTCCTGTCGTATCCCTGGCCTAAAGAGAGACACGGTGGTGAACCATGCCATGAGCAAGACACCCCCCATGCACATCACTGTGGTGCACAACTTCCAGGTACACAGGGGAGGGGGCTGTAAGGGAAGACCCACCTCAGTCCTGGGAAAGAAGGGGTCCTCTGTCTGATCCTGCCTCTGCTCTGCCCGTCTTCCTCCTCGCATCCCCCAGTTCTTCGTCTTGGACGTGTACAACAGTGACGGTTCCCCTCTAACGGTGGATCAGATCTACATGCAGCTAGAGAAGATCTGGAACTCATCCCTGCAGACGAACAAAGAGCCAGTGGGCATCCTGACCTCCCAGCACCGCAACTCCTGGGGAAAGGCCTACAACAACCTCATCAAAGGTGAGGGGGATAGGGGCCTACAACAGCCTCATCAAGGGTGAGGGGGATGAGGGGCCTACAACAACCTCATAAAGCATGAGGGGGTGAGGGGCCTACAACAGCCTCATAAAGCATGAGGGGGTGAGGGGCCTACAACAACCTCATCAAAGGTGAGGTGGGTGTTCAAGGGGCCTACGACAGCCTCATCAAGGGTGAGGGGGAGAGGGGCCTACAACAACCTCATAAAGCATGAGGGGGTGAGGGGCCTACAACAGCCTCATAAAGCATGAGGGGGTGAGGGGCCTACAACAACCTCATAAAGCATGAGGGGGTGAGGGGCCTACGACAGCCTCATCAAGGGTGAGGGGGAGAGGGGCCTACAACAACCTCATCAAAGGTGAGGTGGGTGTTCAGGGGGCCCAGAACAACCCTATTAAGGGCAAGGAGCACTTCCGGGTGATTGGACAGTGCAATAGGGACAGGGTTTTCATTGTCTATCTTCTGTTGATAAAAGAACAATCCACTTGAATTGCTAACTCACACTTGGTAATGTTGTGTTTGATTGTTGTGTAATGTGTGTTTTTCTGCCTTTGTCCTGTTATTGTTTCAACTGTGGTGTATTCCCATCGCCCTTCAGACAAAGTGAATAAGGAGTCAGTGCGGGCCATCCAGAAGAGCATCTTCACCGTGTGCCTGGACGCCCCCATGCCGCGCGTTTCGGATGACCTGTACCGCAGCCGCGTAGCCGCACAGATGCTGCACGGAGGTGGCAGTCGCTGGAATAGTGGGAACCGCTGGTTTGACAAAACCTTGCAGGTGAGTGTGACCCTACAGGTGAGCGTAGCTTGAGTGATGTACATTGGAATAGTCATCCGGCATCAGTGTCAAAGAGACTACAAGCTAATTTATCTAGTTGGCTTATAGGGGGCTTAACTAGCTGATTGATATTACTTTGTTAGCTAGCTTGCTATGCATTCAGGGTGGGAATTGATAGCTAAAGACCCTTAAAGAGCTAATATAACCTAATGGTTATACAAAAGTTAAGGTTCTTCCATATAAGATCAATTTTGTAAAACAGTAATTTAAAAAATAAAACTACTCACAGAGGGTCTTATACTGACTTGGCCTACTTCAGGATATTTCTAGTACTTCAGTCATCAATAATCTGTGGTCTATCAGTGTTATAGTGTCAATTTCATTTGCATTCAGAAGCTTGGACTTAAGAACACAACAGCAAGAACTTAACTTAGCAATGCAGCTCAATGTTTGTCACCTCTACTGTATCAAACTGAGTCCCAGAATAAAACGCACATCCTATAGTTAAATGCGCGGGTCAAGTGCTTATTTGAGCTGTGGTGTGCTGTTCCTGATTCCTGGAGCAGTGGTGCCTCGCTGTTTTTAATGGTGTGGGAAATACTGCAGCTTTAATCTGCTTGGATTGTGGCTGCAAGGGCTTATCATATGTTCCCTATGGAGTGTCTTCATATTTGCTGAGCTCTTGTGTTTTCCTGCCTGCAGTTTATAATTGGAGAAGATGGGTCATGTGGTCTGATCTATGAGCACGCACCTGCTGAAGGACCCCCCATCGTGGCCTTGGTGGACCACGTGGTTGAGTACACGTAAGCGCCCGTTTGCAGGACACGGCTGTCACATTAATAATGGCGGCATATTTTTACTGCTGACAGTGACTGCGGGCTGTATGTCAGACCTGCCTGTATAAGTGCCCATAAGTCAGCGTTCTAATAATGAGTCTGAGAGATAGAAAAATGTGTCAAGTATTCCATCAGTATTGTGGGTAGTACCGTGTGTGTACATGTCTTGCGTTGCCATCCCAGGTCATTAAATCTCACAACTACAGTATCAACTTGTATCTCCTGGTCGGACTTAGAAAAGATCACATGCATATGAACTATTAACTGCTGAAAAACATCGACAGTTTTAGAACAGTTTTTTTTTTTTTTTTTTTTAAACAGAATGAAATTTTGGTGTGTGAATGACCATCTCGTAAAACTTATCCTTTAAGTCCGGAGGTTTCTACCTTACTACTCTCTTTGGGGTAGTGGTGTCTCTTTTTTTATTTGACAGTCTTTTCCCATGAATGTGGTTTTATTTGGTGTAAATCTCAGAAAGCCCATTCCTTGTGTCCTACCCTTGCCACTTCTGCAAACTTTATGTCTTTGTCCTTGTGCGAAATAAATATGTTTTGCTTCCTTCTGAACAGGAAGAAGTCAGAGATGATACGCTCCCCCATGCTGCCCTTGCCCATGCCCCCGAAACTGCGCTTCAACATCACGCCCGAGGTCAAGAAGGACATCGAGAAGGCCAAGCAGAACATGAACATGTGAGCCTCTATCGCCAGGTTCTGCACGAGTGTGTGTGTAATATCCACACCCGGCTGAGGGCAGTCATTGAATGGGGCTTCAGTCATTTTGTTTGAACCTTGTAAGGCTTTAACAGAGATTACATTTTTTATGTTATATTTTGTGTTGAAAGTAGGTTAATACTAAGATATTTCTTGCTGTTCATTAAATTTTCATTTATCATTTATTTATTGTTATTAGTATTGTAAATATACTATAATACTATTTTCTGAGCAGGCAAAATTTTTCAGACCAACTTATAGTCTATATTTTATAAATGTATTGACTGCTGTCTAGGTACGACAGCAGTGCCCCAACTGAGATTTGAGCCTGCAAGCCTGCTTCCTTAATCACCCTACAACAGTGCTGTTCCTTCTCCTGTCTCAAGCTGTGTCCTGTCATTCGGTTGTGGTTTCCACCTCTCATTCAGAATGGTGCATGAGCTGGACGTGAAAGTCATGGTGTTCACCCACTACGGGAAAAACGTCCCCAAATCCTACAAGATGAGCCCTGATGCCTTCATTCAGATGGCTTTACAGCTGGCTTACTTCAGGTACGCTGCAGCTGGGGCACCAGTTGCCCATCTTGCCACACCATTATCACTTGTTTTAGGACCTTTACTTTGATTAAAGGAGTGAAAGTACTGCAGAAAAAGATTATATTGAAAAATGAATGCTTTCCCTTTCAACAGTGTGATTGTACATATGGGCATAAGTATGTAGGTATTGATATCATACAGTATATTGTGAAATATATGTTATTAATAGTGTGTTCTGTGTTCTCTCACTGTATGTGTCATACAACGTGTTTTCCTCCTCTCTGTAGTATCTCCCTCTTTCTCTGGCCATAGTAAAATGGTCCCTTGTGCGATAGTCAGTATTGTAGTATATGGTTGTGTTGCTGATTACTCTCCTGATTGGTTCCCACTGGCTCAGGATGTACCATCACTGCTGTTCCACCTATGAGAGTGCCTCCCTGCGCATGTTCGCACTGGGCCGCACCGACACCATCCGGTCCACCTCTATCGACTCGTTCAGATTTGTCCAGGCCATGGACGACTCTTCCAAACAGGTCAGACCTTCACAGTCACCCCTGCACAGGTGCAACTGGTCAGGAGAATCTCACAAAAGTGCCAAATATCTCTTTATTTTGCAATTTACACAATTGTTACACAATTTTTTGGAAAAAAAGTTCTTGTTTGAGCAGCAACTTTTCACAAGGAAAATGGGGGAAATGTACAATTTTCTTCCCCTTCATTTTTGAGAATTTCCTTAAAACTGTGTGTGTGTGCGTGTGTGTGTTGGTTCACAGAACACAGAGAAGGTGGCTCTGTTGCATAAGGCTGTCAGCGCTCACAGAGCCTACACTGATATGGTGAGTGTTTCAGCTCTCTGCCTCTGTCATTGTCATTGAGCCTAACGGCCCGTTTAAAATTTCACTGGATGCAGTTGTGCATATGGCCTCAATGTTATGTCCGCGTCTGGTTACAGCTGGTGGGCAGGATCTGGGGGTCGTTGGTTTACATAGCGAGAATCGTCTGTGTGCTTTTACTATGTGGTCATATACAGTACAGCTAGTTTACTCTATTTTTAAGAATGATGCTCTACCGTATCGCAAAAAGGCAATAAAAGAATATAAATGAATTTTAATGGCTGATAGGCATACAATTGCTAAAAAAACAAAGGAAGCTTGCACACTTATCTTCAAAAGAAGATTATAACCTGTATAACCTGTATTTTACCACAGTGTGTCCTCTATAGGGAGTAATACAGAGTGTTATCTATCATTTGAGACAGTGCCTGATAAAGACATGCTGATAATGGCCTGACAGTGCCAGTCGTTTCCTATAGGACGCATTTGAGTATGTGCCCTTCTGTGACTGTGACTTTGCTCAGCCGTCTCAGTCCACACTGCGTTTCCTCAACTGTGCCCTGAGCAGGCGATCCACGGGCAGGCCATCGACCGGCACCTGCTGGGGCTGAAGCTTCAGGGCATCGAAGACCTGACCTCCATGCCCGACATCTTCATGGACACGGCCTACGCCGTGGCCATGCACTATAACCTCTCTACCAGCCAGGTACGCTATGCGCAGTTAGGCCGCTAATCCAGGTACGCACTGGTGCACTGGCATCCATGTCAGAATACGCAAAGATAAGGACGAGGCCTCAAGTTCTTGGAAGTCTTTTTTTTTGTGTCATATTCAAATGCAGCACAGCACTTCACAGTATTACAAATTTATTCAAGATTTTCCAAGGTGCAGCACTCGTGACAAAGAAAATTTGCTCAGAACTCACTTTACAAAAGCTGCACAAAATCATAAGAGCAGCGATGCAGTGGCAAACAGAGCCAGTCACACAGAAAAATAATATAAAATCGCTCTAGGCTGTTTTTGCAGGGGGGTTTATTAACAAAGAGCGAAAAACAATCCAGTTCAATAATCTAATGCAGAAGAGGTGTGGGGAAGTTCATTTTGCCTTGGCAGCAGGTTTTTTGTGCAGACCAGCCTGCCATTCCAGTACCTAACAGGCATTATCAAAGAGAGAATGGAGTATACATAGGTGTTGTGCTACAGATTAAGAGTAGCGGCAGAGTCGTGCTGGAAGGCGATGTTCTGAGTGCACGTCTGTCTCCTCTCAAGGTTCCGGCCAAGACGGACTGCGTGATGTGCTTCGGGCCGGTCGTGCCGGACGGGTACGGCGTGTGCTACAACCCCATGGATGAGCACATCAACTTCTCCGTGACGGCCTTCAACAGCTGCGCGGAAACCCACGCCGCCAAGCTAGCCCGCGCCCTGGAGGAGGCGCTGGTGGACATGCGGGACCTGCTGGACCGGACGCCCCCGGCCAAGCTGTGAGGAAGGGGAACAGACGCTGCCCCATTCTCTGGGGTTCCAAACTGACGGTGGTGAAAACTGTCCGGGGGGGGGGTGGTTGTTGGGCATTTTCACGTGGCTATTCAGCGTTTGGTACGGTGCACTGATTAAGCTGGAGGTGGGGCTACCGTTTTATCGCCTGCGACCCCCCCGGAAAAAAACAGACCTCACATGCCCCACCCCCAGGGTGGGAGCGGAGGGCACTGTCCTTTGTTCTGCCTTTTGCTGGAAGCGTAGAATTTTTTTTTTTTACGAACAACCTTAAATGAAGATTTGATTCTCGTTAATGATTCACTTCTGGTTTAAAACGTTGCCGTGTTCCCACAGTTCAGAAATGAGTGAAAAACGGGTGCCAAAGTTGCTTCTCCTATTTTGTTACATAAATGATTTATGAGCATAATGGAGATACAGTAGTTTGTATTTATTTTTTGCCATTCGTCAGGTGACAAAACATTTTTTTGTTGTTGTTGTTGTTTTTCTGGAATATTTATTTGCAAATTTGAAACTGACCCTGTAAATAGTTTTGGTTGTAATTACGCATTTGGGTCAGTTTTTTTTTTCTAACATTGTGCATTAAAGGGGTTGTTTAATTAGCAGTTTAATTTGTGAATTGGCTATAGTAATAGTATTGTGAATATTGAATGCATTTGCTGTTTTCAAGGAATGGGTCTTAGCTAACTGAAAAGTGAGCACTTGCATGAAACACATACTGTAAGTTTGCCAGTAGAATTATATCATGGAACAAACTAATAGTTTGTAAAACAGTTTTGGACCCAGGGCCTCATCTCTTAGTATTATGTATTCCAAACACAATAGAAGGTACTATTCTGACAGTGGTGTACGTTTTCCATTGCCCTTTCAGTTGGTCCTCGAGTTCCTATTGCAGTACAAACATAACATTAGCATGGCCAGGCGGTTTTATTATGTGTGTTATTGAGGTAATCACTGCAGTGCAGTATCTCAGTGCAGTGCGCCTTCAAATCTCCCTGCCGCTTCAATAAAACATGCACTGAGTTAGAATTATAATTCAGTCTATAATTCAGACATGTGCCTTCATAATTAATTTAGCACTGGATTACTGCCATTAATTACTTCCTTTACCATACCAGTGTGTTAATACCCGTTAATAATGCCAATTATCTTGCAATATTAAACAACCAATGCAAACCTCAGATTAGTAGTCAGTTCTGATTGACTTACAGGGATATGAAACGTCAGTCTGTTTTGTTTCGTATATCTTGCTTGTATGGATTTGAACCCAATTTAAGTAATGACAGCTTTTAAGATTGAGTCTTTACATTAAAAATCATGAAAACTATTAAAAATGAACATCTTTATGTGTTCTGTATACAGCACTGCTATCATTGTTCTATCACTGAAGTGTTTTTAAATTCTTGTATTCATTGTTCAGATTGTGTTTTATGCCATTCAACACTGCCGCGGGACACAGCACAGTGGCCTGAAGTACTAGGCATTTTTCTTTCTTTTTCTTTTTTTTTTTTGTCTGTCTGTCAGTGAGTGGCTAGTTTGTCACATGGCCACTTTTGACCAGTTGGATAGAGCACACACTGTGAAGAGAAAATAAACTTTGTCATTTTGTAAATCTAGCATGAAACTTGTTCAGACACACAAGTGCCATATATTATTAATGCCTTGTTAAAATATTGTTTTCTGTACATTATGTTTATTGGTTTGTTAATTTATCTAAAATCAAGTGTTGTGTGTGGCAATGACATGCATTTCAAGTTCTGAAACGTACTGAAACAAAATCTATGCAAAAAAGGTTTCTACTTTCTGTGCCTTGTCATCACGGTTTGTGCAAATACTCCGTGGCCTTGAAGCTGTGGTGTTCAATAAAACTATAGAATTGTGCAACTGTGGGAGTGGATTGTAAATACCCCAGCAGATTGTTCCTAGAGCAACAGTCTGAAGAAATGCTCGAACAGGACACAGAGTAATGAACCGAGTTTAAACGTGTTTATGTTAGCTAGTTGTGTTGTTATCAGTTTGGTTATTTTATCCAGTTCCGCTTGATGGATGTTAAAATCATTCTTTAAAAAAAGGAAAACAATGCAGTGAAAAAGTGAAAGGTGTCAGTCTCTGCATTCATCTTCTTTCAAAGGTTTCCCATTCCCAGTACAGTGGTATGCAGTTGTAACCTTTCGGGAGGAGGGAAGGGAACGTCTTTGGGTCAGGGCTGTACGGCGGAATACTCTGCCAGAAAGCTCCCCTCGTGGTGCAGGTAATCTCCGTGGAACTCCACCTCCACGCTGCTCCCGACAGATCTCCACTCAAACAGTCTGTCGCCGATGAACCATGTGGTCTGCATGATGTCCGCATCCCGGATCTGGTAGAGGGTGGAAGTGTGGCACAACGGAGAAGTCGAGTTTGAATTACAGTACGTTACTGTAGGTTTGGTTTGTACTGTAGGTGGAGCACTGCTGTTGTGACCCTGGAACATGGTCCTTAGAATAGTTTTTAAAAGCTAAATACCTGACTGTTTAAATATAAAATGATGACACAGAGCTTGGACATTGTCAAAGCCCATTATGTCCTGTCCTTTAGCGATGGGGCAAAATTGGGCCTCCCAAGAACATGTTGGGCTCCCACAGGGTAACTGCAGCAACAGGGTAATGGTCAACAGTGAGAGATCCATCTCTTCTCCCAATTCTGTGGTAGTGTGTAGGGCCAGGGGGATGGAAATTAAACTACTGGCTGGTTGTGAGTGCATCTGGGAAGTTCATGTTCTTCACCAGTACTTCTCCTTGCATGTGGCATGGATAACACAATAGGAACTCAAGAGGTAGAATAATACTGTATAAATAAGGACAGTCCTGCAACCAATGAGCTGAGGAGAGGGAATGCCCTGCCCAGTCTCCATCCCTGGCTTACCAGTATGAAAGTGGGAGTGGTTGCATCCTCAGACGCAGGCTGGACGCGGAGGGCCCGGATTTGTATTTTGGATCTTGGCGAGACGTTGATGAAGGTGCGACATGTCTGATTCGTTGAGCCGGACCGCTGGATCGGGTTCACGATCTGTCCACTGGGCCCAAACAGCTGTACATCACAGCCTGAGGGTGGAAGAGTGGAAATGGTCAGGAGATGGCTGTCGTGTCAATTTCAGACAACACAGAAAAGAAGGGGTCTCATGCTGAGGGGCTCTGGGTCTTCATGCTATCAGTGGACATCTGGGCGTGGGGCTGTCCTCTTCACTCACCTCCATGTTGGCTGTTCATGGTGTTTTTCTGACTGTGGTAAGAGAACAGTACTCCGTTGCCGCGGGAGACACGGCCCTGGCGCACATGCAGGAAGTTGGTGCGGGTGGTCAGGGTATAGTTTGTCAAACCTTTGCACTTCCTCATCATCATCCTCCTATTGGAGAGCAGCAAGTAGTCCTCTACGCTCATGCGCACATATGAACAAACACATAGAGAGGATCAGAGCTGTGGTTTCACGTATCACGTTGCAAATTGTGTTCACTTCTTATGGTAAGCGAAGAGAAAGGTGTGTTGTGTGCCCAGTAGGTGACCTACTGTCCTGGCAGTTGAGGGAGCTGGACTCCACCATGAAGACGATGACCTCATCCAGCGGGCGGCCAATAGACAGAGTGCAGAACCTGCTTGAGGTCTTTCTCAGGTCCACTGTGCCTGAGCTCTGCACAAGGAGTTGTCCACACTCATCTGGGAGCAGATGGACAAATTTGTGTAAGTGTCTCTAGATAAGGCTATTTGCTAAGCGAATAAATGATAATGTACTGTCAGAATGGTTCACAATAGCATTAGCATTCTACATGGTAATTCTATTACCGTAAAAGTACTGAGAACTAAGTCTGTTGAACTACAAAAAATGGCAAGTGCAATTAAACATAAAAATGCAGGTTCTAATTCAACAGTAAAAACACTACATTAAAAACAGCCTTACATTGTCTTAATGTAGTCTTGACAAGGGATTGTTGGAAAATGCAGTTAAAATGCTCTAATGCAAGTGTACCCAGTCTTATCTGAAAAGGGCCGGTGTGGATGCGGGTTTTTATTTCAGCCCAGCACCTAATTCTACTTGAAAGGTCTCGATGGAAGACCATGATTAGTTGATTAGTTGAATCAGGTGTCGTGATGCTGGGATAACATGAGCCACACTGCAGCTGCACAAGCCCATTTCAGATAAGATTAGGCACCCCTGCTATAGTGGCTTTCAAATAGGCTGGTAAACCCTTCCCAGAATGAGGAGCTTTATGAGATTTTCCAAAAACCCAAGTCCCACATGGACCTGATCTAATCTAGCCTTAGACTGTTCAACACAACTGTATAACACAACATAACATAATATAACATAACGCCGAGAACAGGCCATTCAACCCAACTATGCACACCATTTTCCCGACTAAATTAGTGCTCTGATTACCTACAGACAAGATAGTATCTAACATCGTATGCCCCAACATTGTCTCCCAACGCATGTGAGAATTGGCTGCCCCATCCACCTAACCGGTTTCAGCTGGTTCTGTCCGTGTGGCTTCAGTGGAGGGCGCTGGGCTCAGTTCCGGGGGATGCCTTGGCAGAGTGGCAGCTCGGTACCAGGGTATCTGTGGTGTCTTAGGAGCTGAAGCGGTGGTGGTGAGCTGGAGTGCGTTGGGTTCTGTGGTGGTATGGGCGGGGCCTCCACAGTCACCCTGGTAACAGCCCTGGATGGTGATCGGCTTGGGCATGTGCATGCAGAGCAGGGGGCTGAGGGGCCGGGGCTGGGACGGTCCCACGCATGACACCACCCTGGACTGAATCCCATAGCCACAGGACACGGAGCACTGACAGAGATGCAGGGTGGGAAGGTCATTTTGGAACAAAAAACACCAAATTATGTAATACTCGTGATGAAGCCTGAAACCCCTTCGCTTTATTTCACTTGTATTTAGGGGCTGTTTAAATTGCACTTGAAACAGTGGCATATAAATTCTGCTCTAAACATTACATTGAGAGTGACATGTGGGGGGGCTTCACTGGTTCAAATCCCGGGTGGGGCACAGCTGTTGACAATATATATTTTTGATAAAATATATCTAATAATAATAATGAATTTTATGCATATAGAACTTCATCATCAAACTCAAGGTGCTTAATATGAAGCATGGTGTCATAATACTGCAGTTGATATAACTGAGAGTGTTGTAATGTGGACTTGGTGAGAGTGGCTGTTGTGGGGGTGGGGTGGGTGAGGGTGTGGCAGCTCTACCTGACTCCACTCCTCCACCACCCAACTGAAGGCACAGGCCTGCACACGGCAGGGCACTGTGGCGGCTGGCCTCTCGGCTGGGGGGCACAGTTCCTCTGACACCCTGCTCTCCCTGCCCTCTTTAAACTGCACGCAGGACACGTTCCGGCGGGCGATGCCCTCCCCACAGGACACCGAGCAGGGTCCCGTACCCAGCGCTCTCCACCTGGACAGCGTCGGGTACAAAACGGTGAGTGATGATGTCAACTCAATGAACCTCTCATTCATGCTGCCTGTGCCTGTGCCTGTGTGTATACGTTTGTTACCTGGGGGGACAGGTATTGCTGTTACACGTCACCAGCTCTGTTGGCCTGGGTGCAGTCCTGCACTCCGTGTCACTCATAAACTCTTCCCCGCCCTCAGTGTCCCGCGAGCAGTACAGCACCCTGAGTGCCACCCCACCTCCACATGTCACGCTGCACGCTCCCTGCTTGTAGCGCCACCTGATGGGACAATCACACATTTCTTTTTTTTTAAAACAAATTTTCAATCCTGCTTTTATTTTTATTTCTCCAAATTTGTAATGGCCCAGTGTTGTTCATAGACCTGCCTCCAGTGGTCATCCCTCAATTTGGGAGAGTGCATACAGGTGTGCTTGCCTGCAACAACTGCTGCCTGCCATTTTCTTGTCACTCTACTCTGCAGCAATTAAGTCGTGTCAGACCAGTGCTGTTCATGTTCAGCTTATACAGATTGCTTATAACAGCTCAACATGGCCTTTCACTGCCATGCTTTAAAAATGTATAACATTTAATATATGTATAACATTCCATTCCATATGTTTTACATCCCATACGTCAGTGTTTTATCGTCAAAATGTCAACACTTTACTGTCAAAATGATAGCTTCACAGGTTCCATCTAATTGCTCAACACACCAGGTGAGGCAGACTCACGTCGGGGGGCAGGGGGTGGGGTTGCAGGGCTTGGTGTGAGGTTCCGGCTTGCTCGACCCATCGCAGTGGAACTCCAGCACTGCCAGCTGGGACTGGTGATCCACACAGGAATACCACACCTGCAGCACTCCTGGAGATTGGACCGGTCAGAACCACACTGGACTCCAAATATTCCAAACCGCATTTGACACAGGAGAAATTCAGGCAGCATCTTTCAGAATCTGACCACACTCACCATTCCCACAGCTCTGTGAGCACTGGCCAATCACTGGGCTCCATACGTACACAGGTTCCACACGTGATTGTGACATCACACCTTCTGTAATCTTGTGTTTAAACTGGGCCTGTGAGAGACTGTAGTTAGTCCTGTCTGTACTGCTAAAGTAATTTAATCTGGAGCATGAGTACTGCGGACATTCTGCCCTCTGTACCTTGCTGTCCGTCTTCCAGCCGATGGGGCAGATGTCCACCACGCAGGGCAGGGAACCAGCTGGCCTGGTAGCCTGCGGGCACAGGCTGCTGTCCACTGGCACGTCCACGCCCTTCTCCGTCCGGACGCAGGACACGTTGCGCCGGGCCTCGCCCGGACCACACACCGCTGAGCATTCGCCTGTCTCCGACACGTGCCATCTGGACCACGGTCATGCGACGGTCACACAGAGGTCACACAACGTTGACGTGATGGTCACACAACAGCAATGCAAGGATCATGAAACAATTACAGGAAAGTCACGCAAACTTACAAAAACACAGCTCACACATTACACACCAACTCAGAAGTGTATGTGTTTTTGTAGTGTTTGCCATGCTACTCTTCTAATATTTCATTCCAGGGGCGATGACCATATGTAACCTAGATTAAAATTGATGGTGGGTTGTATCTGTACATTGTTGGAACTGCTACATGTATTGACTGGTGATTTGATTTCTTGATCAGTGGGTGGGACTTTCTTATTGTATGTTATAGTTTAATGCAAGGTTATGCTGATTGATTACTTATTATTGATTATATTTTTCAGAAGTAGTTAATTCTGGGACTAGATGTGAAAAGTGTTGGGTGAACGGCAGCAGGGAGACTGTACCTGGCAGGACAGGGCTGGGGGTTGCAGGGCTCTGTTGAGTGTGGAGCAGAGTCCTGTGGGCATAGCAGGGCTGACACCTGCACAATCACCCCCTCCTGTCTCTGCACACACTGCACCGGACGCTCCCTCTCTCCCCCTCCACAGGAGGCACTGCAAGGCCCAAACTCCCCAGTCAACCAGCTGAACAACACACGCACACACACACACACACACAACGCCATCAGGTCAGTTCCTGCTTGGCAGACAATGAAATGAAGCACATTACAACCCTTTCCCTTAATTAAGAGATCCTTCCAGCTAAACTCTTAATTATCTGGGCTTCACTGAGATGTTAAGTGAATGCTATCATGTGACCATTATCTTAACATTTACACAATCTCCAATTAATCCTTTGTAAATTGACTTTTGAAGCCATGCTAATAAACTGATTGAATAATTCATAATCTGACACCAGAATTAGATAAGGGCAGCTGTTTCAATTAAGCTTCAGTTGCTTAAGGTCTTATTAGACAAGTCGCTCATAATCAATTAATGTGAATCCCTGTCTATATCACTGATTTGTTTGCAGATATTCAAATAAATATTAATTATTTAGAACCACCTTTATCTTTCACTCGAAAAACAGTACCTGTATCACAGTAGCAACATGACTAAATATGTGAAAAGTATGTCTGGTCCAGTAATATATTTAAAGCCTCATCATACTTAAAGAGCAAAGCTCAGATGGACCATCTGCATATGGAATACCCCCATGGTTTAGGAAATTCTGAACTGGAGATACAATGAGTATTTTACTGATGATGTCACATGTCATGTGCTCAGAACTGGTGAAGCAGAGGAAGTGGGCAGTACTAGGGTGGGCAGGCGCGAAGGTGACAGGGGGCAGGCAGAACAGAGGGTCGATCGGTTGCTTCACAGAACGCCTCCTCCAAATGCTCCTGACTGACCCTGTCCACGCAGATGGCAGCCGTTTCCTGGATTCCTGAGCAAATGAGATAAAAGAAAACGGAGGGTTTGTAAATTAGGAAAAGAGCACTAACCTTCACAACTACATGGAAAATGTGCTGTCAATTAAAAGGGAGTGACTTGATTAATATGTTCTCATGCATGTCACTGGGAGCTGATCAGCTGGAAGTGAATTTAATCTCGTTTTGACTCAAATGTCAAATGCCCTCCTCAGGTCCTTTTACCTGACCCACAGGTGACAGAGCAGGGTGATGTTACTGACGTCCATTCACCCCTCCGTGCAGCCTTGCTAGCCACGCCCCCAGGCTCGTAGAAGGAGTATGTGATGTTCGGATTGGTGAGTTCTCCATACCCCTTTCCGTACTTCCGGTAGACCTGTGCAGAAAAAAACAGTTTAAATGTGCATGTACCTACAGGAGTGCATGCGTGTGTGTATGTGTGCCTGTGCGTCTACCTGTGTACCTGTATGTGCGTCTCCTCTAATAAAGGCCCAGCCAGCAGTAGCTCTTCCCTCTGGGGCAGGCCATCGGGTGTCAGGTACAGGTGATAGGTCAGCTGGCTGTCCTCCAGAAGAGAGGGGTGGGTGGTGTTTAAAGCCACACTGCCACCGCCAGCCACCACATACCTGCCCTGGACTAACACCGCTATTGGCACAAATACATACATGAATGTACGGGCGTAAGTGCACACACATGCACATATCACGCACAGGCATATAGTTACGTTCATAAGCATAAAATATTTGAAAGTAATGGCCTCATTCCAGTCATTCCCTCAGATTTTCGCCCCAGTTCTTCCCACTCACCCAGGTGTGTGAACACAGGCTTAGTGTTGAGGATGTGCACACGTGTACTGTTCAGTGGAAGAGTCAGGAACGTGATGTACTCTGAAAGATGAAAACAAAGTGATTCATGACAGTCGTGGCCTTCACTCCAGCTGGGAAGCAGAGAAACTGTTTTTGGGACAGGAACAAACTTTCTGTCTTTACCTTGGGCCTTGCCCTCTGTGTATGAGCCAGAGACCAGGGTACAGGTGGAGCCATCTCCACCACACACCCCACACACATCTTCCTCCTCCCTAGAGAGCAGGTGGCCATCACAGCCAAACAGCTGGTGAGTTTGTGTGTGAGTGTGAGAGAGGGGGGGTGGGGGGGAGAGAGAGAGAAGGAACAAACATATGGGTCATCCATCTAACATAGTTTCAAGAGTAAATATTTTCTTGGACATAACAGATAGAAAATCCATTTCCATGGATTTTGTAGAAGCTGATTAATAGAATTACATTTTTTCATTATGTCAAGATAATGAGACACATAACTAGGAGTGAATGTCTACATTATCAAATTTCTCAGGCAGTCAGTTGAGATATTGTGATTTTAGGTAACCCTGTTGAAAATACTGAAACCCTGAGATAATTATCTATTATATTAGCGAATGTTGCATGTGTGTTACCCAACATTCATTCATTGCTACCTGGCACTTCCCCCCCAAACACGCAGTGACCATGCCTGGTGGAGCCGGAGTGTTGGGCTCACAGCGGGTGCCATCGGTGAACTCTGACCCCCGGCTGACCATGAACTCCTCCCCCTGGGGGCGGCACATGAGCTTGCACTGGGTGTCTCCTGAAGGGGGGGGGGGGGGTTGGGGGGCAAAAGAGGAGTGTGGGGTATGCAGAGGGACAGAGATCAAAGTTTTCATCTAGCTTGGTGTGGATCCCAGGCCATTTCATAATGCGATTCAGCTGCGGCCCCAGTCCAAGCATCATGCACTCCCAGCCTGTTCCCCTTATAAATATATGGGTATGAATATGGGTAGCCTCACCTGTGACGAGGCCCACAGCAGGGATCCAGGTGTACAGGGAGGCAGTGCCAGCGGACAGAGAGAGGGGCTGTGAGTCCGTCAGGGAGCACTGTTCCTCCATGAATCTCAGCTGGGTCATAGCGCACGGCTATGTGTCGCACACAGAGACGGGCATACATCAAACAGACATACAGACGGGTGACAAATTAAAGGAAAAACCAACAACCAAGTGTCTAAGTGAGGTGTTGGGCCTCCACGAGGAGCTCCAGAGTATCACCAGGGAAGATACCCAGCCTCTGGTAATGTCTATGGGTAGCAGACGTCAGGCAGTCATTGAATACACAGAATTTGGAACCAAGTTCTAAATATAATGACTGTATATAACAAATTATGTTAATTTGTCTGATCTGTTTTGCTTCCCTTAAATAAGGGGAGTGCAGATAAAAGGGGCTGTAACTCCTACATAGAACATCTAATATGGATGTAAATCTGCATGTTATCCTCATATTCATTGTTTCATTTTAAATTTAAAGTGCCGAAATACAGAGTCAAAACAATGAAAACTGTACCACTCCGCAAATAATTACACACTAGACTGTATGCAGTTAAATATATAGACTGTCTGAAAGGAGGCTTACAAACAGACCCACATACACTCACACACACACACAAATGGAAGAATCTCCAGGCAGAGTGTCAACACGACCTCTGGAACCGACCTGCCTGTTACAAAGTTCAGCTTCAGTGTCTCTCCCCTCACACGGTTTCCCTCCAAATGCTGGTCTGCAATGAGACAGATATAGAGGGATGGTGCTGCTGTTTGATTCTACCTATTTGCAGTGGATTAGAGTATCTGATCCATTAATGTAATGTAATCCAAGGCAATCCAACAGAATTGAAACCCAGTCCAAATCAATTTGTCTGATTGAGTGAAGCCTTAAAAATAATGGAATGTGGGGCAACCCGTAGCTCCAGCAAGCTTGTGGTGCCAAATAGCAGTTAAGGTAGTTGAACTTACAAGTACAAGACTGCAGGTTTGAATACTGATGTTGTACCTCCTGAGGAAGGTACGTAAGCAGAGTTGCTTAAATATTCAGCTGCACGGCAATAAATAATTCAAAACGGGATCAAACTTTTGACAACTATTGTGAAGCGATACATGTAAAACACATGATACATATATAAAATACATCACAACTAACATCAAACTGGGCTTTGATTGCACCTATGTCTGTCAAGAGAACAGCTTTTTTGACGGTCTCTTCACATTGTACAAGTATGGGTCAGCATGACTGCGGTGATTACCGTGGGTTGTTACACTGCCTCCTCCGGGATGCCACTCCCCCACCGCAGGTCCGTGAGCACTGGGAGAGCTCGGACCAGCTGGACCAGGAGCCATGCACCACCATGGGGGAGCTCAGCTGGGATGGGGACACGCAGCGCCCCTTCAGGCACCACTGTGCATTGCAGAACAAAAAAAAAAAGAGTTATTTTGCAACACATTTCCGTTACAGTTTCTCACAAACGGGCGCCTCTGTTTGAGCGACATCAATAAACTGACAGGCATTGTCTGGCTGCGACACCTTTCTGACCGAAACCTGCGCTCTGCGATTGGTTGCATTTGGCGGCAGGGTGATACCTTGCTTGGTGCGCATTCTGTCCCGTCCAGCAGGGGTATTAACAGGCGTGTGCAGGAGCTCTGGTCTCCCGCGGTGATGTGACAGGACAGCACGCGGCACACGTCCTGGAGGCCGGGGGGAGGAGGAGGAAGGGGATTCTGACATCTACGTCTACAAGCGAGAAAAAGTGAGGAAGAACTGTCGCGAGCCGCGCGCGATGCTCACCATGTCCGCTTGCGTGAAGGAGCAGGCTCGGGCGGTGCTGCCGAAAGCGATCCGACACTGGTCGTCCACCCCGTAGTACAGCCCCGGCTTCCAGTCCAGCAGGGACCCGCTCGTCACTGGCAGGTCCTGCACACAGTCTGCACTGCCTGTGCTGCAACACCACCAAGTGACTGTAAGTGATTATAATGATCGTGACCACTCTGCTAAGCGATTGTTTATGATTGTAACAACTCTGCTAAGCGATTGTTTATGATTGTAACAACTCTGATAAGTGATTCTAATGATTGTAACCAAGCTGCTAAGCAACTGTTATGATTGTAGCCACTCTGCTATGTGATTACAACAATTATTGTAGCGACGCTGCTAAGCTATTGTAATAATTGTAGCCATTCTACTAAGTGATTATAATGATTGTATCCAGTCTGCTAATGATTGTAATGACTGTAACCATGATTGTAACCACTGTAATGATTGTAACCACTCTGATGAGGGATTGTAATGATTGTAACCACTCTCCTAAGTGAATGTAAATGACTGCAATCACGCTGCCAAGCATTTGTTCATGACTGTAGCCACTCTGCCAAGGACAGTGGTGATTCTAACTACTGCACACAGGTCTCTCACCCAAACAGGCAAGACAAGGCAACATCAGGGGTCCCCAACTCTTATCAGGGTCTGCTGCTTTTTTCACCTTAAATTCAGTAATCAGTTCAGACCCAAGAAACCAGATGAAGTGAATTAACTGGGTCATCAACGCCTTAACTTATCAACGTGGCTTTCAACCTCCCGGAGAATCAGAGTAGTGTACTAGCAGAATGAGCACACACACCTGGGTTGTGTTAACTAACCAGTGCTGGTGCTTACAGGTGTGATCCTCTCCAAGGTACAGAGCTGAGACCGGAAGCATGCACACTGATAGAGAAGGAAAGTAAGTCTGTTTGTTTGAGAATCACAGCAAAACTAACATAGCTGGAAAGCTGAGCAGCTGGTCAACTGAAAAGCTGGCCAGCTGGGTTTGCTTTGTTTTGTCATTGTCATTCTGTTTTATTTGTACCCAGAACCGGTGAGGCGGCAGGGCAAATATTTTATTTGTTTTCTGTGTGGATTCTCTCTCTCTCTCTGTCTCAGTGGCAACTGCGATGAAAACCCAGAATTGTCTCCTGGGGTGTCGTCTGGTGTGTGACAATCAATTAAATGTTGAGTAACAACAAAAACCAGCAGACCCTGTGGCTGTCCGGGACCTGCGCTGGGGAACCCAAGGCTACAGTGTGGAGATATTATCTTCACAGCCGCACGCCGGTCGGCACCTGAAGAAGCGCTGGAGCTGGTCGCGGCTGCACTGTGACCAGGTCAGGTCCACGCTGTTGTAGCCGCCATCAGACGCCATCATGAACCCGCTGCTGCTGCAGGTATTTCCGGTGCCATCGTGATTAATGCCAAAGCTGCCGGGAAAGTTAAACTTGTTTAAGAAAAAGTTTTGCTAATTTTGACTTATACAGGTCAATTATTATTATAACACTGAGGGGTCTACATACATAAAAAGTGTCAAGAGGCTATGTTACAATTGATGTACGAATGACGCTGATAACCAAATTTATAGCACCCCACCAGCAATGCAGAATTGTCCTTCACAACTTCCCTTTCATAACTTTGTGAACTGAATTTTCAAAAATCCAAAATATCAAGAAATTTGGATGGCCTAGACTTGAATAAGTTCAGCCAAGACTAACAAGAGGCGTTTTTCAGGTTCTTTTTTGCTAGTCATTTTTAAGTTTTAGCCTCTCATTGTTCTCCTTACCTGTGCCCTATCTCATGTGCAATAGTAATGCCAAGATCGAAGCCTGTGTCTTCGGTGATCACGCAACTCCATTGGCTGGAGCAGGCCCCGCCCAGTTGGGCCACACCCCTCACCTGCTTGTTGCCATCAGGCAGCTCTAGGTCAAACCTGCAGGCCACAGAAAACATTACACCAGGGAAAGAATCACCCATTGGCAGGGCCTGTTTATATGATTCCCAATAACATACAATTCTGGTACTGTTTACTTGCATGTGTATGAACATAGTGATAATGTCAGGTGTGTTTCTGTGTGTTCACGGCCTACCGTGTAATATAAAGCAGAAGATCAGCATGCAGGGGGTCTGTGTCATTAAGGGGGTTGACTCTGTGACCCCACTTGCACACGCTCATCAGGGAGGAGGTAATGTTCTCAGAGATCTGAATTTCTGGCTGAAACAGAAAGCACAGCATTCAGAACAATCAATGTGTTCCCGAAATCAGCACAAGATGGCCGTCTATTTCACTGACCTCCGACTCGGTGAGGATGATCATGCGGACCAGGTGCACCCTCAGGTTGGCCCCCAACGTCACGTCCCTCAGCAGCTCGGATGCCTGCAGATGCAGCGCAAGTCAATGTCAAGGTCGCCGCGGGTCAAAGGTCACAGGTCATAGGCCGTACTCACAATGTTGAGGTTGGTCAGGATGTATCTCTCTGTGTCCTGCTTGTGAATCTTCTGTACGTCTGGGGCGACGACCACCAGCAGCTCCAGGTGAGTGACCTCCGGTACCGCGGCTGCCCTCAGCACCCGCCTGGGGCCAGCGGAGAGATGCGGATGGGGAGATGCTATGACAGAAGAGGAGGGGAAATGAAAGGTAGGATAGGAAAGAGGAGAGAAGTGTGCCAGTCAATCGTGGCACTAAAGTATGTGCTCTAAATGACTATCTGACATACTTTACTATCAGTGCTTAATTTGTGCCAGATCCTGTCAGAACAGGATCCCGGAGCACTAAGTTCTGGACAGTCTGTGTTCTGTGTTCTTGAAGGGGAAGGGAAAGATGTATATAAATAAAAATCCATGTGTTGCATCTGTGATGGTTGGTGACACCCTTGTGATCTGCAATTGCTGCACACCACATCCCTGCAGCTTTTTTAATTTTTTGGACCTCTGAGATGCTTTGGTCACCTTCCGCACATGGGAACGTTTTGTTCTGGCACCTCCTGATTTACCAATTAAGCACTGAGAACTTTCCAACTTTTGTCTCGTTCTGTGATAGAAATATTTTGTCATTCCTTAGCAACACATCAACAAGTAAATAGCACGATAATTATTTTCTGATTATTCTGTGCAATGAGCTGAATAATCAGAAAAAAATGATGTTTGCTTTAGAAAAAGCTATTAAATAAATGCCAAATGAAAATGAACATACACAAGAGCTGAATGCTTGCGTGCATTCATGCCTATTGTTAAAATAATGGGACATTTGAAAAGGTTCCTACCAGAGCAGCACTTTAATGATCACAGTGAAAATAATTTAAAACCTATCATTTGCATTTGTCAGGTGAACCTATAAATACCCCAGCGCCAACATATTTGGACAATTTGTCTTGGTCAAACAACCGCAGTTACGCTAAATGGGGTATTGATCTTGCATATTTAGTGCCTGAGTACCAGAGCTGTGTGTGAATTTGCATTCTCCAGCTATGCCAACGCCCTGTTTGTCCAAAAGGCACTCACGGAGAAGAGGGTGGGGCAGGGTGTTCACGGGAAGCTGTTGGTAGACCACAAGGTGCGGAGTCGCCAGACCGCCATCGTTGGCGGCAGCCATGGGGGTGAGGTGCTCGTGCCTGCGTAGCACCGGCTGTAGGCGGAGTCTTCTGCGTCCCTCCAGCACCATGCCTTGCTGAGAGAAATGTGCATTCAATTTCTTTTGCATCTGTAACACTGACATTTGTTCTGATTTTGAACTTGAATTGTATTTGTGGATCCCCTTCGCCACCTTGAATTTAGCCATGCAGTCAGCCATTTTAGAGGACTTCACTGGCGCACAACGGGATGCAGTCAGTCCTGGTTACTGAAATCCTCCCTTCCTGGGAGACGCTATGGACATACGCCGAACTGCCAGATATAGTCTACGCTGACACGGCGAGGGTTTGATTCTGCGTGGATGCATCGCTACACTAGAGTCTTTACAGGATGAGACACCCAGAATAGACACTCGTTTGGACTCGCTATGTGAACAGATTGCACCTGCACCATACTGCGACAAAGCGTGGTGACAAAGTGAGTGGGAGAGAGGCTGTTTGCGAGGCAGGGTGATGGATGGGGTCTGCATTCGCTGGACAGATGTGCTGTGAATTTTCACTTGTGAACGGTGAGCGGATGATGTTAAGGGAAAAGAGAAAATGAGAAGAAACTCGCTGTCTTTGTTGATATGGACAGTGGCAGGGTCCATTACTGAAAAACAATGATGAAGGCTATTGTAAAGGGGGACATCGAGACAGCGACAGCGAAACCGATAAACATATAGAGGGAGGGAGAGAAACTAAAAAGGTTGACAGAGGGAAAAGGGACAGACGGAACTAGGGAGAAAGAGAAGGAGAGAATATAAAGAAACAGAGAAAAGAGGAAGAGAGTGAAGGAGACAAAATGGAGTAGTGTACGTAGGATGGAGAAAGGAAACCTGTGCTTCCATCACACAGCAGATTTGGTTTCGCTCACCAGTGTCCCCCCACAGAGAGAGAGCAGGCCCCTGGCGCGGCTCGGCTCAAGAACATTGGGCTGTTCACAGCAGATTCCAGGGGTCCTCTTCACCACGCTCAGAGAGGAGTTCAGACGCCTCTCCACAAAGGAGATGCAGGAGGAAGACTGGCTCTCCCGCTTCTGCCCCAGCACATAGCGCCTCCCCTGGGCCTGGAAGACACACTCCTTTGGCCTGGTGGGCATCTCCACAGGTGTGCAGCTGACCCATGTCACCTGAAACTTTGGTACTGGGAGACAGAAAGGTTTACTGTTCATTTGAAGCTGGATTATTGTTGGTATGTGGTTTCTCAGTAGAAGCTCTTATCAATAGCAACTTCCACACCCTATACATTTGCCCAATGCCCTTTAATACAGCTGGATGTGTACTGAAGCCACAGAGGTTGATTGCCTTCTACTTAAGGGAACAATGAGAGTGCCTCTGCGGGAATTTGAACCTCCGAGTTACAAAACACAAAACCAGTGCCAAGTTACAAGACAAATTCTCTCTAAAGCTTTCAGTGAATATGGTCTTTCAAATGGAGCTGACTACCAAAGCCTTCCTCAGACTTGGATTTCCACATACCTGAGTCTATTGATGCAGAGCCAAAATAAAACAACACATCTTGCTGGCTCAAAGACTGTAGAAATCGCTGTGAAAAAAATAATGTTTAAGTCTGTCAGCAGCTTTGAAACAGAGTGAACATCACCTTCAGTCTTGTAAGCACAAATTCCTGTAGAAGTGACAAGTATGTAAAACGAGCTGAGTAAAAATGGAGAGGTAAACATTCTGACGTTCCATTCCGTAAAAACTCTTCATGTTTCACAAATGTATATTTTGAAATAAATTTCGTTTTTTGTTACTAAAAGTACCAACTGTTCACTCGTACTTATCAAATTTTTTTCAAGAGGGAAAACCGAGAGAGAAAAGAGAACACAGCAAAAGTTGAAGAGGTCAATGTACTTTACAGATGCCACAGTCATCAGTCACTAACTAAACTGCCTGTCCTCTAGATGACGCAGCCAGCTGTGTTTTTTCTCTCTTACCTCTTCTAATGGAGATCTCATCAGTGCTGTAGACCCTGGCAGAACTGCCGCCAGGAAGAGAAGTACAGCGGTTGCCATGTCTGTCCCACAACCTATGGGATTTGGGGGAGCTACACAAAAACAGTGAAAACGTCTCTGCTGACCGAATTGACGCCCGTCTTGGCAGGAGACCCGCAAACACATTGACCAAAAGCCAAAAAACAAGCTACTGACTGATAAGAGTGAAGGTTCCCTTGTGGGCGGGAGCACTTGCGATACTGTTCTGTGATTGGCTGGGATGCGATCGATCATGGCCGTTCATTTGGTTACTGTCCACTCAGAAGGTGGAATAACCATACACACACAACCCAGAGCACTAGCTGGGCCCTGTAGTTGCCGGTTTGAGGCTGGACATAATTGTTCTCATTCTACCAGAAGTAGGTCAGCCCAGGATCCTCTGGTCACTACTATGCAAGTTCCAATACTCCAAGTGGGCACAGACAACCAGTTGTTCTCAGGGAACCATTAGCTTCTCTTTCCTGATAGATTTCTCTTGTAATATTATTCATACAATAGTGTGTAAAACAATCAATGGCTCACAGGCAATCAGATGATTTGAATCCAAAACAGTGTTACAGGTGCACAATTTGTTATTTTAAATTTGGGAGAAAAACGGGGGACAAATTGCATTTAAAAAAGATATACATTCAGCCAGAGGTGTGTATTCCAGGAGCATATACTATAAGTGATTGATTAGGCCATCGTCAATTAATAATGAACTATAAACATCAGTTCTGCACTTGCAGTCAAGCACCAGGAATAATAATTTGTTCTTCATAGCACACATTTTATTTTATTTTATATCATATGTACCTGATATATTTCCCTTGCTTAACCCTCCTGTTCTGTTCATTTTTTAGGTACAGCAAAAATGTTCCCGGGTCAATCCCCATACAGGGGGGGTTTGCAAATACATGAAATGAACCATTTTCATTTAAAATGTTGATTACACTAATTAAGGCCAGTAGAAGAAGTTTCATACTGAAAAAATAATTTTAAGTATTTTTCCTAGATTTTCAAACTTTAAAAAGGGTCAATTTGACCCGCAACATAACAGGAGGGTTAAGTGTGAATCAGCCCAAGTTTAATAATGCACCAGCATCAATATTGTAGGAAGCAGAGGAACAAGAGAGATAATTATTGGTGAGGTCATGCTCATATAAATCAAAGCCAGAAAATACCAAGCCAACTGGGACAAACATAGTTAGGCACACACATCAGACAAACACACACACACGATTATGGGTGGTTACCGCAGTCGATTACAAAGCATCTTTCAAGAATCGGTGTGTCTTAAACACATTAATGTATTATTCGGTTAGGCTGAAGTTTTTTCTGGTTATTGTTGTATCATGGTTTTTCTTTTTCAGAACACCGCTAGAGGGCACTCAATTCTAAACATTTTGCAGGGAGCCTCACTCCTACCGCTCGTGCCTGAAATCTGACCGACAAAATTTGACACGAGTGTGCACTGAGGATCCGGTAAAGCAGGTGCAGTACGCTGAACGCTCATCGTTTCTCTGCTGGATCATGAAGATAAACACGGACCCGGCACGCTTCACAAAGTACACCTCTCTGAGTTACTAGCTGATTCAAAGCATACGCTCATTAATTTTGTATTCGGCTTAATTGTATTGACCTTTCAGTTTGTGCTCGATTGTTTACAAAGGAATAGAGCGTCTAAACGGTTAATTCAATTAGGTGGCGTGTTTTTGCTTGCTTTGTTTAAAATGTGCTGCGATGCTTATTCAAGTAAAGTATGGAATTATATTGCGTTAATTTAACTTCATACTTTATTTGTTTTATAGATGTGGTCTTCATTGCAACATGTTTTATTGCAATTATTTTACTATAAGACTGTGTTTGTCCAGATGTCAGTGAGAACATTGGTTGAATATGAGTTCATATCTGTGAAATATTGAAAATAATGAAAACTGAAAAATCTTATTGTTGAAACTAGTGCATGAATTGCTTAGTATGATAAGATGTTTGTCATGGTCACAAACTGAGCCCTATAGCTTAGACTTCACTAGTCTGAGTTTGGGCTATGCCATGTTATAACTGGCAGTCTACTACAGCAGGAACCCATTTGTTTTTGTTTCACTGGCAAGATAGGCTTCAGTAAGCCTGCTGCTCCACAGTAGTACATAGCTGACCTGCAGTACTCACTGCAAGTGTACAGGTGGCATTGAAGTTGCATGGGAGCTCTTCTACGCTTTTCTTATTGAGTAAGTCATTGTTCTTTTTTGCCCGTTTTCAAATGTGGACATCGTCATGTGATGTACCTCACAAAGACAACATGGTTTTAATTTTGTGTGTAATGAGAAAGTGAATAGTGTATTGGTGTTCTTTTCTGATTTTGGACTATTCTTTTTTTTTTTTTACCAAGCACCTGCACAATTATATGGATGTGTCTATACCCCTGAAACTACGTTTGTCAGTGTCCTTTCCCTGGGATCTTTGTACCTGTGTCAAACATGATCCTGACTCTGCTGAAAAACAGGAGTTCTTCCAGAGCTCAGCACCTTTGACTTTCCTTCACTTTTCAAATAGTCTGCAGCTTTATTTGCAGTTCCAGTCAAAATTAATAGGTTTTTAATGTCATTCCTTTCAATTCTACACATCTTTCTCACTGTGCTGTAAACCTGTTTTGACTTATGGTTGTAGTTTGTGGAATTCTCCTTTTTCTTCTTTTCACTGTGCTGTGACATCATTGAATGTGATTGTCCTCAGTGAAGGTGATGCAGCCCCTCTGAGCTTCAAGCCTGATTAGTTTTGTTTGGTTTTCAGTTCAGTAATCAGCTAATCATACGTCTTGGGTGAGTGGGAGTCTGAGGTTTGAAACCCATGGCAGGTCTACCCCTGTTACAAGTAGGCTACTTGCTTTCTACTTCTGGCTGTGATTCGCTAGTCTTTTTCGCTCACCTGCTCACTACACCTGCCTTTATAGTGGCTAGGTCTACTGTGGTTTTAAACTAAAGCAGCTCTATCCAAGAGAAATGATTAGCCTGCTGTGCTAAAGCCCATTGTTCCCCAAGGGAACTAATTTAACTCTTATTGCTTCTCCAGGAGTGACATCACATTCTGTAGTGTACATTTACATGCAACTTGCGTCTCTGAAATTTGCCTTCTACTATGGTCTCTTTGGCAAATTTGCTTATATAATATAATATAATATAATATAATATAATATAATATAATATAATACAGAAACAAGACATTGCATGACAATGAAGGAATGGTGTAGGAAGAATATGCCTCCCTGTGCAGACTGAAGGGGGAGCTTTTCTTCATCTGCACAGACCAAAGTGGGCCAGACCTTCATCAGACACATCCAATCAAGGACAAGGTCTCCGTGGTTATCTTGCATCTGCAGGTAAGCCAGGGTCTCTCGGACTCCACCTGCTCTTCAGCAACTTCCAGTTTTGCTTGGCCTTGATAGAAACAATAGTCTCCTTCAGTACCACTGTCCCAAGCAACATCTGCCACCCTGGTGGGGTTACCTTTTTAGAGGGAGATTGTATGGGACCTGCACAGCTGAAATACAATGAGCTTCTGTGTTCAACACTTTGGTTCGCTAAAGCTGGTTTATAATCTCTTTGCTGTGCATGTGTTTGTGTGTATGGGACTGTGCGTAAAGATGAACTCATTTTCAAAATTAGCATCGGTCCTGTAATCATTTCCCTCTGTTTTTAAATGGACAGTCACTGAACTGCATCCAAACAAAAGAGCTTTTTCGCTGAATGCGCAATGCCAGATGGCCTGAGGGGTGGGACACCTCACAAGAGAAGCCTCAGTCTCCCAGCACCACCTCTTTCTGATGGTCCAGCGGAGCTGTAGTTCTGGATTCTTCCCCATTTTATGATCAGTTCGCCCTCATTTAACGAAATAATACGTGTGTTTAAAATGTTGGAAATCAGTTTGTAATGCCGTCTGATTTCAAGGATAATCAGGAAAGTATTTGAAAAGTGTTTTGATTCCATTCCATCACCAGTGGGGCATTTGATAATATTTGGTATTTAGTACAGTTCTAATGATGAATTAAATCTGCGAAACATTTGTGCCTCTCCTGGCATAAATTGTCATGCGTCACCTGCTTTGTTTCAGTTGTAAGCCTGTCATATTGCAGTGGAAGCTGATATAAATTTGACTCACCAGACCTGGTTCCCCGGTACCGTGCATGAGTCATTAAGATGTTTACAGGAACCTGCACAGGGAAAGTAGACTAGCTGTCTAGTGAGCTTCAGGTTTGAAATAGTCCATCATAAAATTAATTAGATGTATGAATGAATTGCTCTAGGAAAGAATCTGCTCTAGAGAAGGATTATAAACCTTCTTATGATTGTACATATTCCCGGAGAAACAGTTTAGTAATAACCAGGGAATGCATTATTTATTTATTTATTATTATTATTATTTTTTTTTTTTTTTTAAACACACAGTTTAGCCGTGTCAGCACAATTTACACTCTGCATCAATCTGGTTGATAATTGAAAAATCTACTGATGTGAATCAAATTAATATATTATAAAGGGCAGAGAGTCATTCAATGTAATGTACAATAAATAAAAATGAGTACCATTAATCCTTGTCATGCCATAAATTCCTTTCCAAATATACACAATGAATAATGTCATTCTGTCATGTCGGCTAATGGAATTGTAAAAAATATATGTGGAGCCAGCCTTTTAAAAGATAAAAGACATAATATTTTTGTAGACAGCAGTTTTATGAATTTCATGAATTTTATTTTTTTCCATCAGTAATTTTGGAAATGAAACATTTAAGAAGCCTTATGGATACATCTCAATTCTTCTTTAGGTTCAGGATTAAGAAGTCAAACTAGGCCACCTCATTGTGTTCCCAGATTTTTTTTTCCAATAAGCTTTATTTAGGAGAGTGCTGAACATAATTTGTCATTGTAATGTATTCATGGACCCAAATCTCCTCCACACACTCATTTAACTTAATTTATGTAATATATACTACTTAAGCCTATATTTATAATTGTTCAACATGATTAACAGTTATCGCATGTGCCTAGTATGAGCCTAGTGTATTTCTAAGATGGCCATGTGTCTATGTCTCAGGTGGGCTGGCCAATCTTTTTTTTTTTTAGCTCCGTAAGCTATATTACACTAGTCAATATGGTATGTATCCTAATTTTATTCATGTGTTTTGCAATACTGATAATATTGAATAATGATATGTTTGCTTGAAATTTAATATGGTTTGTACTTTAGACCAGAGCCAGCCTAGTTAGCTCAGAGCTCAACTAGCTAGCTTGAGCATTTTTGTCTTTTTATTCAAATTAAGAGCTTTCTCTTTGAATCTGGCAATGCTACCAATGGCTGGGTAAAGCTTATGATAAACTACACAAACATCAAATACTGAAAAAAGATTGACTCAAAGAAACAAGAGTAATTATTTTGTTGTAATTCAAGTCTGAGCCATTGAACGTTATAATTAAAAAAAAAAAAAAAAATTTGAGATCAGCATTTGTTGAACACATTTGTTTTTTTTGTTTTTTTCCCCCTGCATTTCGGATCTTTTTTCCTTTGTAAAAAACACATAATCCTGCATTAACATGACCAGTGGACAACAAAATTACAATGGATTTTATTTGTCAAAAAAGCAATAACCCAGCAGGTACTTCCTGCTATTTCCTCAGATATACCATTTAAAAGTTATTTGGGGTCAATGGGCAGAAAAAAAAGAATCCTAACAAAAACAATAGGGTTCCTGCACCTGCAGTGGTAATAATAATAATAATAATAATAATACATGTTTTTTTATATATATTTTGGTTGTATATCTGGTAGTTATGGTCTGTTTAGGCTCCTCATCCTTGCTTTGTCCCTTCTCTGTGCTGTGGAGGCCAGCTTAGAGAGCCGGGGCCCCTGGCATCACTCTACTGGACCCCACAACCCTGCACGGGGACCCTAAAGTGCCTGGTGGGACAGTGCAGAGGGAAAGCAAAACCCTGCTTCATCTTCGCTTCATCAGAGGATACTTTCATTCTACCGGTCTGACCCTCCTTCCAATTTCTATGGCCCTCCAGCTGCAAATTATGATTAGGAACATAAATGGAATGCACAGACTTGTGTAGATGCAAAAGAAAGCATGTTCTCTTCACTTTTCTCATCAGCTACCTCATACCATGTTAGATACAGAGGCCTGATTGGTGCCTCTGTTAGAAATTGTGCTTTTTCTTTGGAGGGGAGTGTGGAGTATGGATTTTGCACCCTACTACGGACATAATCATTTTTAGGGAAGTTTGACAAGACTACAGATATAATTTTATATTTATTTAATGAAGCTCGGTGTGTTCAGTGCAATATTAGATACCTTGTATGAGAAAGACTGTACTGTATCATGGTATAATATTACACTGTCAAAATCCTGTCTGTTTCTATTTTGTTGTTGGGGCATTTAAAAAGTATGAACACATCAAGGATTTAATTCAGCATTTTTTCATTTTCAGTGTCTGTCGTTCATATAGTAGTTGGTTAGAAATGGCAGGCTCTATTGGGTTTCACCAGAGAGGCTCCATTTGCTTAGACATTCTTTGGGTACTCTTATTATGACGCAGTTCTCACCGTTTGCTATCGAACAATGTGCCTGCCACTCCTCTAATAATGTAACGTAATTGCGGGGAGAGGAGGATAATGTCTTGTGAACTGTGAAGATCCGGAGCCCTTTTTTTCCTGATGCCGTTCTAATTAAAGTGAAAAGTTAGTGATTACACCAGAACAGAGAAACACAACACTTTAATTGAACTGTTTGCTGATAATAGACACTGTTATCTCTCTCTCTCTCTCTCTCTCTCTCTCTCTCTCTCTCTCTCAATGATGTGCTCATATTTTACACTGTTTGTGTAATTTGATTAAGCGCCACAAGGAATTAGCAATGATAGGAGACCAGAGAGCTGGCCATATAATCCCTTTAGTGAGGAGATGCTCTAGCGCTCTCTTTCTTTTTTTCTTTCAGGTGAGCTTTGTCACTCCTTGCTGAATAAAAGGACACTGACTGGTAAACCTGGGATTCAGCCAATATCTGTGGTTAGCCTGCTCATATTTGCGGCTTGCCAGGGTAAATTAATAGCCAGAAACAAGGCATAATGCCAACACATCAGAAATATAAATACACTGCTTCCCTCACATAATTGCACATGAGCATTGCAATAAGTGTTGTCAGGAAATGAAGGCTCCTGCCCTTCTCAGATGCCAGAGGGGTCATTTATTTATTATGTCGTGCTGTATCGGATATAGACATTTTTCTCTAGCGTGCACATCATAAACACGAATTCTTCTCCAGCCAAGGCATCATTGACCTGGCTTTGTCAAGGCTTGTGACAGTAAGAGGACAGCATAGCAGGGAACTGGGAGCTTGGCTGTCTGGACGACTGTCAAGTCTAAGAAGTTAACCAGCGTTCCTGTGTTTACAGGAAGTGCAGGCGTTCTGGAATCTCACCCGCTTGTGAGCTTTCTGCTGTTTGTCTCGTGATAATAAATGCGTTCAGGTAACAAGCTGCGAGGATGCCAAAGCACGGAGGTCTAAAACACGCTCTGAGCCAGCGCATCGGATTGAATTCCTTCAGGTATGCAGCAGCGTTTAATAGTCAGCAGCACCCTGTAAATCTTTATTACAGGTTGCTATGTTTCTCATTGTTGCATCAGTCTTTAATTTGACTGGTTCACTCCAGAGATCTATGCAGCCTGTTCGGGACACTCCTTTAAATGTGACAGATCTTTCTTTTGTTTATGGAGGGCCCATTTTTCTTGACAGCTTTATTCAATCACAGTAAGTGCTGGATTAATCTCCAACCTTCTCAGACTCCCCGAAGCATCGTTCGCACTAATCAGTCATCTTCAGTAAACGTGTCCAATTTCGACGCGAGAGCAAGCGCTTCCAGTTGCCATACTCCACGACCACAAATTCTCTGGCTCCACCGTAAAACTTTGTTAGGAGAGGAAAGTCAAATATTGTTTTCATGACCGGAAAACTTATCGGTGGATCAGTGGTCTTAATCTCTTCCATGTCTATCCCAGATAGCAAGTGACTCTGGGCCAGATCTGTACCAATTCCGGCTCAGCAGAGCCCACTTCGGGCCAGAGTCGTCGCAGATCCACCCCAGAGTCGCTTGCTATCTGGGTCAGAGCAAGGTTGTCTTCTTAATACTTACTGTGTTTGTTTACCATAGCTGCTTTCACTCTCTGTGGTTCACATTGTCAGGTGTTGCCTTATTGTTCTTATGCTTCATTCTGTTTCTTTATCCGTTCCTATTTTGCTGTTGCTTTTCTGTTGTAGGGTGTGTTGTGTCACAATTAATTAATTGAGATGTTGTTTTAAAAAGTGGCAACAAAATGATTGATTGTTTGCTTTACAGTATAGTCAATTGACACAATATCTTAACTAATGAAGATTCTGAACTCAATATGATATTCCATTGTAATAAAGGTACAGTAAATGATAGCTTTGTGTATAAAAAGCTGTAGCGTGATCCAGCACAGTTAGACTACACTGCAGAAGCTCCATATATTTCCTTTGCATGACTGAATTGTGTGTTGGCATGGGCTCAATGTCACACTCTGACTGGATTATCGATACCTTTTGTGTGAAATGTCAGTAAGGACACGCACACACACACACACACAAGTTGGATGGTTTACAGAAGTGAGCCCCTTATCAGACCCCCAAAGGAAAACAGACTGTGTTTTCGGTGCTGACAGGGAGTCAGCAGGGTTTGATAAAGATACAGCTATGGCCCCAATACTGCACAGTTACAAAACATCTCTGTTTACCTGGATATTCCTCTTTGGCTCTTACCACTGCACACCTAACATACACTTAGAGCTCAGGATATCTGCACCCCATAGTCACTTGCCTATACATCAGTGCCATCCCACGATTGTATTCTTGTAGGCTACACAAGCCAGAGGCACGTCCACATCTATCAAAATAGATAGTGATCCATATAGAGCCACACTACTGGCAGATCATTTCCAGTCTCCTTCGTCTATGCATAACTGTTAGCACAGAGGAATGGTTAAAACATTATTTTGGGAATAACCAATTAATAACATTAGATTAATCCTGTTCCAGTAGCACCAGGTAAGACTGCATGCTTTCCTTCACCACTTAGAGGCTTCTGCTGTTTGGTGTATCTGAGGGGATTCTTACACACACAAGCACTCATATGTACTGTATAAACACCAAAACACATGCATGCATATATGAAAAAATGAAAAGAGACACACATACACAACCCATGCAGGAAGACACACTCACATGCAAACAAATCGCAGGCGCACATGCAAAAAACACATTAATGCAGACCCACACTCATGCGTATCAACACACATAGTCATGCATTTACAAGCACACTTATACAGAAATAAACGTACGTACACTGGCACACATAAACCCACACGCGACAGAACGGGTTGTTAAGGGTAACCATGCGTAACAGATGGTTTCCTTGACACAGCTATGCTAACCTTTTGCTTCTAATTCTCTTTCTCTCCCTCCTGATTCCGGCTCTCAGAAAGTAATGAGCCTGGTGGAATGTGTGTTGATGATATGTTCATATTTTACAGTGTTTGTGTAATTTGATTAAGTGCTGCAGAGAATTAGCAATAATAGGAGACAAGAGAGCGGGCCATGTAATCTCTTTTATGAGGAGCTGCACTGGGGCTCAGCGCTCTCTCTCTATGTCTCTCCCTCCCTCTCTCCCCCCCTCTCTCTCTCTCTCACTCCTTGCTCTCTCTCCCACTCTCTCTCTGTCTCTCCCGCTCTCTGAATTACAATTTTTTCAATTTCAAAGTGCATTACTGGCATGGCATGCACTGTGTTGCCAAATAATTGTTTACGATATTTGTTGTTTTGATATTTATCCGAATAACAAAATGTATGCCATATTATATACAGTATGTAAATAATAATAATTATTAACTGCAGGTGTTGACAATCATTGCCCTTCTGTGTCGATAAGAGGTAACTACATACGAACGCTGTGTGTTTTTTCTCCCAGTAGAATGGGTAACATTTGTTTACCAGGAAGTGTGGCACAATTTGGAACTGTTGTTTTTAATTTTGCAAATATATATTTATACTGAGCTTGTTTGGGTGGATGTGGGCAGTGAGGTGGTCCAGCTGAAGGTGGGCCGTGAGCTGGTTCGGTTGGAGGAGGGCAATGAGCTGGTCCGGATGGAGGAGTACAGTGAGCTGGTTCGCTTGAAGGTGGGCGGTGAGCTGGTCCAGCTGGAGGTGGGCGGTGAGCTGGTCTGGGTGGAGGTGGGCGGTGAGCTGGTCTGGGTAAAAGTAGACGGTGAGCTGGTCTGGTTGGCGTGGCGTAGTGTACTGCTGTGGTTTGGCTGTGCTGGTGTGCTTGGTGTCCTGGCAGACGGTGGGGTCTCAGGGAACATCTGTAGGCAGGTAGGCTCCTGATGGGTATACGGTAGCAATGCTGAAGGCTCGCAAGCTCTTCTCTGTACTCCCTCTATGAGTGAATGTGCCTGCCTAATGCTACAGTACATCTTTCAATGTTCTGGCAAATTGGCTCGCTGCATGCTTGTTTCAGTTTATGTGGTCACAGGGGTCCTGGGGTGAGATGGTGCAGTGGTGAGCCACTCGCTCTCTCAACTCTCTCTCTCGTTGAAACCAACATTCTAGGAGCACGCTTCTATTTTCCTACCCTGCAGCCAGTGATGATCTTGCCCTGTGTCTTTCTCTTTCCTTCGCACTGCAGACAACTATATGCAGGAATACTAATATGGCTCATATTTTCCATGTAATCTTCTTCTACAGCTGGATAGTTAGAAGTAATTCAGGTAAGGTCGAGTGCATTGTTCAAGGTTAAAACAGGATTCAAACCCACAGCCTCCTGGTTTCACATCCCTTACCACTCCTTGACACTGCAGCCTACTGTGCGCATAACCCAGTTGGTATAACCATGGTGCTTCGCACTTCACAGAGGCAGTATACTGTATGCTCACAGCAGATGGTTTTTGTACTACTGCCTGTGATTCCTATGACTGTTATTATGTGCTGAAACACTCTTCTGTGAATGTAGAAGGTATTTTTGTTCCTTCTCTTTTCCTTAAAAACATGCATTATTTTCTGCCAGCTCAAAGGATATAGAGACATTATCGCGCCACATTATGTGGAAACAACCATCTAGAGACCAATCTCGTATTCAGTGCAATATCATTGAATATTACTGTGTCCATTCATCAAATGAGCAGCTTCATTTTAAGCCTGAAGCAAGAGGGAGAGAGAGAGCACAAACACATTCACAATGTACAAGATAAATTTCAATATACTCATCACCTGAAGCTCCCTGAGAAAAAGTTATGATTCACAGACTGACAGTTGTGCTCTATACATCGGTTACCCTTGACAACCATAGCTATTCCTAACACATGGCAGATGTAATTAGATTACTCGAGTATATGCTTGCAATCCTAGTATTATTTCTGTTCCACCATTGTCTGGCACTAAAAACTATTTACTTTAGGAGTCCTGTGTATTGAGGAGGCTTATGAATTTATATAGGATATGAAGGCAACTATTACACAGTATAGCAACAGTGATACTCTAAATATGTCTTCAGTTTAAATATTGCATGAGATGTCTTACTATGTGAATTGTAGTGTGATGGAGGACAATAACAGTAATGTAATAGGACTACACCAGCGTTATTGAAGTGTTCCTCTTGGCTTTGTTTTGCCCAGTTGTAATTTAATACCCATTTGTCTAATATGAGACTCCTGTTAATCTGGCCCAGGAAAGGTTCTACAGACACTGTTATCTGTAGAGCATGTTATCATAGAAGACAGCTCCTTGCGCACTGCTGTCAAACTCAACCTTCTCACCCAATCCCTCATGCCTGCTTGTATTTGGATTGTTTGAGTGTATTTTTGGCAAGTAGTTTTTTTTCAATCCTGTATCAGTGATTAATCTGAAGAGTTATAAATAGTAGCATCTTTTATTCTCTGTGACAGATGTTCTCATAAAACGTACTTCTTGGCTCTTGATGGTTATTGGTTCTGTTTGACTGAGGGTCTGTGAGATCTTTTCCAACAGGCAACGTGCTAAAGCTTCTATGCAGCAAGATTATGTTTTTTTCCTTTCTGTGATCTTTTTCTAGAATGTTTGTATTTTAGACGTTCTAATGTCAGGCCAATGGTTGAACTAGAAGAGGTTTTACAGTGCCTCTCAGCTGTTCTCAGTTTTATTTTCTTATTTTCGTCGCAGTGACATTTTTTGTTTTTTTTCCTTATTATTTATTAACGTGCAGGGTGAATCTCTGGGGATAGCGCATCTCATGTGCTCTTCCTCTTTCCTTCCCTCCTCCTCCTACTCTCGCTCTACTTTGTGAAACCAAGGTGTGATAAAATGTTGCCGGCGCTATTCATTGCAAGTAGTTTGAGATCAGATTGATCACCCTATAAAATAAATAAATGTTTTACAAATCGGGGTAGAAACTGTTTTAGAGTTAGCAACTTATTTGGCTGAGGAGATATTCAGATGGAAGGGAAGGAGAATAACAGAATGTAGCCACTAACTCAAAGCAGCTTGAAACACAACAGCTTTATTACAGTAGAGCGGCTGACTACATAACACCCACACAGAAGGGAGCCTGCAGCCTTGTGCTCTAATTAAATGTCCGCCAGCACCCAGACTGATCAAGCTGTCTGGAGGCCAGACAATAAGGCATAGAGAGTGTGATTGATTGCTGCTATTTAGTCAACACGACTTTCTGATGACACACGGATCAGTGTGCTAATCGGCCGCGCCACACCTCCGACTCGAACAATGAGAAACCTTATCGCTCACAAATATCATGGGCGGGATGTCAGGAATGAAAGCGCCAGAAAGCAGACCCGTTCAAACGCTTTTAAGAGAGGTTCATTCTCAGAGATGAGGTCTCCAGGGCTGTGTCCCCTCTGCGAGGGATCTAAACGTGTAGTAAACTGGTCCCGGGGGGCTCGTTTTATAAACGCTGGTAGCATACACGCGTTGAGGAACAGATTCTGTGCATCTGGGCTATAGTTTTCACTGGTGTTCACTGTGCTGTATTAGCAGGATTATGGTTTTCCATGAAGGGGGGAAATCAGAGATCTGACCCTTGCAGTGTCAGCAGTGTGCAAATGGATTGGCAGATATTTGATTTATGGGGACAGTAAGCTTCGTTCTGACCCCGAGATTAACCTCGCTGCTGTGCGCACTACAGTCTCTCCACAGTAGACGCTCGTTACATTATTGTTGATGAGCCTTTTTGACAATTCTATTATAATAATATGAGGCTATTTTGGGGTTGCCCGTTACCCTGCTGTTGTTCGGACAGGTTCTACATGTCATTCCCCGTTATCTGATTCTGGTTTAATGAAATATTTGGTTTCATTGGCTGGAGGACAAGCGCAGATTGTGTTTGCAAAATTGATTTTGAAATAACAAATGGAAGCATGAAAGAAAAAAACATAATGGCACAATCAGAATAGCAATGAAACATAACTAGGCCTTCCTTTGTCGGTTACTATTATTTATTAACTTATTTTTATTATATTCCTTATTTACTCATCCCTTATTTACTCATATTATTTACTTATTTACTTACAGCTTCCTCTCTCTGTGTTTTCAAGTTATATGTTCCTCCCCTTGTTTTTGGCACTGTGCTAATGGGCATCATTATTTCCGTACGGAGAGAGAAACTGTATTAGATGAGATGGAGATGGGAATTTTCCCCCCGTACGCTGAAGCCACTTCAGACCTGACAGTAAATGAGGCCGTAGTGCAACACCAAACGTAACATTTGGCAGCATTTCACTGAAAGTGGCTTAGCCAGATCCCCCCCCTCCCCCTACCCAAAATGGATTGGCAAGAACATTTGACTATTACAGATAACAGCTTATCATAATCATATCTTCAATTTTGGAACATTACTGGCAACAAAGAAAAATGAAAAGGTTTGGTCATTTATTATTGTCCTACCCTTTGTCTGTGTCAGTGCTGTCCAAATCCTGTCCTAGGGAGGTTCTGTGTCTGCTCATTTCTCTTTCATCTGAAAATACTATTTTCCAAGTGGAACAAGAATGGTTTCATATGAAGTAACTATTTACAGAATATGTATACTGAATGCCACATTACACCTGCACGTGTGCTATATTTATCAAAATCCTGGGTAATCTGTCACATCAGTTTCCATATAACACAAGATGTACTCTGTGGCTGTTCCACAAGAGGTTCTACTTGTTTTGATGGTTAATTGATTGATTGAGAAATATTGGCAGGCAGAGGGAATCACACTGGTTTATTAGATGCTAAAATTATGGCCACCTGGTTACTGAAAAGAAACAGCTGCCAGTGGAAGAAATGAAGGTAATGCACACAACAATGCAACATGTCAAAATCAGTTTAAAGAGGAAAATCACAGAAGACCTCAAACACATGTTACTGTAATACCATGTTACCACCTGGAGGGAAACAAATGTTCCCAAAATCTTGGCAGTCCTGCCAGTCCTACATTAACAGTTCCATGTAGGAGCCTGTGGCCTACTTACAGTAATGAACGAATACATTTTCCACCCGTTCTTAAAATGTTGCATAAGGCACATATGTTCAAATGTGGAATTTGTGTATTTTGAGCATGCTTTTAGCTCATGTCAAAATAGCTATACATACTGTATACTGTAACTTCTTCTGCAGTACATTAAACGAATGCAGTGTCAATAGAAATTGTCAAATATAGCGTGTTTTCTTTCTTTTTATATAAATCCTGTCACCCACCTCAACCTCCTTTACAACCTATCAGTGGGTCCCAGACAACAGTTTTGGAAGTTGCTGACCTATCAGAACTGATAATACTCCTGGTCCGCTGTCTGACGGGGACTCCAGTCTCCTACAGCTTCCTCCTGCTTCTGTCCTCAAGGGACAAGGGAGACGTGAAGATGGACGAGGTGCTCAAAGCTCTGTTTTTTGATACTCTGTGAGTGGGCTACTAGCAACATCTCTTCCCAGGCATTCCACTGAGCTTTCATTTCAGGTTAGTAGATGAATAGACACCCTTGTAATTTGATGTTGAGCTGTGACTGGAAGTGTGGCTTCTGGTTTCGGCGAGGTGTGGCTTTGTGGAGATAAGGGCCAAGCTACACAGAAACTGTATTCATAAGTCGGGAGTTCGGGCGAGCGGTGGTGGGTGGGTTATGTAAATGTCAGAGAGACCTACTTGGAAAGAATTCCCTTACACAGGGCAAATATCAAGAAACTCGGTATGGCATCATAAAGTGGAGTCCTCCTCATGTGCCTGTCAATATCGGAATATGCCTGACATTTGCTTTGCGCTGGCTGAGCCCTCCTCACGGCAATTTAGCCGGCCGGTCTCCCTGACAGCCGTCGGCAGTAATGATGGAGCAGCGGGGAAGCTTACGTTTTGTCTCTCCGTTGCTACAGAGGGAGACACGCGTGTCACCCGTCTCCTGCAGCCGCGTTCCCTGAGCGTGGGGCGGGACACGCTCTCAGCTGTCGGCGCTTTAGCACAGAGCTTAAGAGTCCGGAGCCAGGGACCTTCATCTACCAACCGCTCAGCCCAGTACATTTCATTATAAATTCTGTATATGGATGCACACCTTGTAAAAACAGAAAATAAATGTAAAATTTCCAGCAAGTTCCTACGCACTCTTGACCAAGCACAGAAACAAGCATTTCCTTGCGGCTGAATTGCAGCATTGCCACAAGGCACAACGCAGTCATTTCTACTAGAAGAACAGATGTGTGAAAATTCTGTTTTGTGTTTCCACAACGTTAGATTGTTTAGTGCTTCTCTCTAGTTTAAAGCTAAAGAATATTTCACATTAGACAATTTGTGGATACAGTGAGCTCCATAATGTTTCAGACAAAGACTTCTTTTTGGCACTGTACTCCACAATTTTAGATTTGTAATCAACATTGTGGAGCTGCCCGTATATTCCAGTGCAGTCATCCGAGGTAGGCACTTAAAATACAGACGTTGTTGCTAATTTTAGAATACACAGTAATTGTACAATCATTGTTAAACATAATCATTATGCATTTGAGAGGAACAGGATTTGCAGAGGGGGTGGATTTATTGGCACTTGCTGTGGTATGATGACTAACAATGGCCTTGAGTCAACATGGGTTTCTCCTATACAATTTTGATGAAGCCATAAAAATAGCTTAGAATTTTAGTCAAGCAGTAGTTTAACATTTATTGTGATGTTACTGCCAAGATTGGCAAAAGTCTCTAATTCAGAAAAGGTTTTAAATGCTGGAGCACACGTAATGAAATAGGAAGATACATGATAATTAAAGACATATTTACCCTATAGATGGCGCAAATAATCGATAAACGAGGTCTCTGGCGCCTGAGCTCAATTCCCTGGAGAGTTGCCGCACTTATGTGCTAGTTCATCATGTTTGTTGGTGACCTAGATGGGACAAAGTGCAGTACAATGAGACAGCTATTCAACAAATCACCAAAGTAATTAATCAATCAACCAGTCCGTTGTTTGATTTTAATAAAATAATTATTCCTTGAGTAAATGCAGTATTTAACCGTAAATGCAATATTTAACAGGCCGTGCATGGTAGCTAAACTTTAAGCAAACTACCCCTCGCTTGCACACCTGCTCCTTGTACACTGTTAAAACAAGGTGTTTGAAAAAACCAAAGTGGTGGCAACTTAATGCATGCTGGGACAAATGTAAATGGTAACTACAACTACGGCTCCCATCCACCAGTTGTTAGTGTTTAAAAGCTAACACGATCCTTATATAATTTCTTATTTGCCAGTGTCCAACTCTAGTGTTTCAAGACACAGCATTGACATATTTTCTTTTAATAGCGTAGGGGCAAATGCTGTCCCTCTCTTCCATCTCCTGGCAGTAATGCTACTCACTCACACAGATGCAAAAAATTTTCCTGTCGGCAGCAAATTAACCTTTGATCATTTTTTGGCTTCTTTGCCTCTTTCTTGACAGTGTAGCTTCCTTTTGAGAAATAGCCTACGACTTTGTTCTCTAACTCCACTCTCCCTTTACCTGCCCCCCCACCCCCCATCCCCAAGCCTCATTTCCCGCTCCCCAGCCCCTGTCCCACCACACTGCCTGCTCTGTCCTGCAGCATTGACTCCGAGTATTTTATCATCCAAAAATAACCTCTGCTAGTGGCATTATGTGTCCTTGTTCCTCACCTCACTTTCTCTAGGCACTGCCAAGTCTGGGTTGAAGGGTTTCTTTTTTCCCTCGTCAGATTTATTTCTGTACTTTTTCTTGCAGTAGCTACTTGGTGATTCACCTGAATGCTGATTGATTGGTAGGAGGACTATCCAGGGAAGATGTAAAAAATAAAATTGAAAGGAGATGGGTGTGTATGTCAGATGAGCAAAATGACTTTAGATCTTGACACTGGTGAGTGAATTTTGTGTTGCTGTGATTTTTACAACATGTACATGCCCAGTAATTCAGTTCTTACTTGGTCTTGAGTTCAGAGTGCAACAGCAAAAACAGTGAGGAGAATAAGACAGTCAGAGCTGTGAGGCATTGCACTGTATATATAAGATGTCCTTCAAACCTCAGGGGTGATTATAGAGGAAATTCACACCCACTGCATTCATTCTGCTTTCTACACTAACTTGCTTTAGGTTATTGAGAATTGGGTTGTCTGCCCGGGGAGTTGGTGCAGAAAGATGGGGAGCTGCAGTGGCAGAGCGCTCTGTTGTGTGTCGTGTATACTGTGTTTTGTTGTTTCTGCCTCTTTAAGATTTATAATGAGTTAGTTTCAGTTTTCTACTGTTCACTGAAGGCTTAGAGCAGGGTTGTCAAAGGGTAAGTCCTCATGGAACAGAGCATCTGCAGGTTTTTGTGGTTTCCTGTCAATCAGCACACAATTAAGGCCTTTAGAACAGGGATTATTTAGCCAGTCAACCACTTAAATTGATCAATGGTACTGAAACATACTGAAAACCAGGATACACTGTGCCCCTTCAGGACTGGATTCTGACACCTGTGGGCTTAGAGAGCTTTGTGGAGAATATTTAAATGTGCAATTAGCATCACCTCTCTTTCAGCTCACCTGTTGTGTTTGTGGTTTGACGCTAGTAGGCATGCCTGGAGGTGTGGTTTTCATCTCACCCTATCTGCTCTTGTGTTTTATTTTGTGTGCTATATTTTTAATTCACAGCACCTGCTACACAACTCCTGAGTTTTTTTTCAATGGTTTTTAAGAATGTTAAGTTCACTACCTCCCTCTCTCTCATCATCTCTCCCTCCCTCTCTCTCTCACTCCCTCCCTCTCTCTTTCTCTCTCCTTTTTGCTCCCTCCCTCTCTCTCTCTCCCTCCCTATCTCTCTCTGTCTCTCTCCCTCCCTCCCTCCCTCCCTCTCTTGGTCTCTCTCTCTCTCTCTCTCTCTCTCTTGGCAACCTGCGGCGTAGCGTTCCACCAAGAGAAATAATCCAGATTCCACTGCAGGGCCAGACAATGCTTTTAACAGCTACTTAGCGTGGGATGTTGATGAGCGCTGTGTTTTATTTATATATCTAAGCGCTGTTTCCTGCAGGGCTCAGGCTGGTGGCAAGGAGGAGACACATTTGAGTGGCCTGTTACCTTACATGGTGCTCTATTGCTTTACAATGAGTCTTGCGCACTGTGTGGATACAGGTCAGCTTTGCCTTTTCATGGAAATAAATTGATAATAATCAAATCATTATCGATAGCTCCCAGGTGGTCAGGACAGCAGAACTGGCCATTCTCTGACGCAGACTGAAGACCCACATCCTTAGGCAGCATCTTGGATCTCCTCCCATTCCCAGGTTCTTATTTTATGGCTTTAGTTTATTTTTTATGATGTTATGTTTCCCCTCTTAGGACATGCTATGGATGTAATCTGTACATAGTCAGAATTTGTATTTTCATTCTTGGATAGAAAAACTAATGTGTGTGTTTTGTGCTGTTGTGTCCACACCCGCTGGTCTGGGAATGCTGTTACCCAGACTATTGCTCATATTAATCAGGAAAATTACAAGTCACTATGCGTGAGAGCTTCTACTAAATTAATGCAATGTAATGTTATATAAAGTAAAACCATTAGCCTGATTAGTGTGGGCACTGAATGTGGCTTTATGTCCAAGGGTCTGCTGGTTGGTGGGGGTAAATTGTTCCCATGAGCCCTTATCACTTTCTAGTACTGTATTGTGCAGTCGCTAAGCATCTTCCCTCACTCCCACTGTTCCACAGGGACAACATGCAACCCTAGGGGTGACATCCCAATATCAATGAGAGCCAAAGGGGAGCAGCACCACCCCCCCCCCCCCCCCCGCCTTCTCCCACCACCCTCACTGCATCATGGGACCCACCTAGTAAGCCTCTTTGGGTGTTGTCATCTGTGCTCTGCCTCTTCCCAGGCAATGGTCCCCCAAGCTGACCTAATTCCCCATGTGGCTAAAGGGGAGAAACAAAAATTTTTAAAAAGTCAGGTTCTGGAATTATGGGGCCTGGGAGGTCTTGCATTTGTTTGTGGGTTAAGTAACTCTTCTGTGCCACCCCCCCCCCCCGCACCTACCTCATGGCTGCACATAGGATGGAGCAGGCTTCCGTGGTTAGTCCCACAGTATAAGGACTGAGCCGGCGGAGCTGAGAATCTGAGGCCAGGCTTTCAGGCTCAGGCTTTTCAGCGACAGATGGGCCGCGCTCGTGCGACAGATGCTCCCGCTTGGCACGCCGAACGTCGCCAGCCTGTGCACCAGCTCAGCCTGGGAATATTTAACCAGGCTTGGCTCTCCCAGTGCCAGCTTGCCCTCGCGCTCTCCCTCCTCCAGTTTCAAACCTGGCACCTCCACCGTAGGTCACTTTCCCTGTCACCCCGGATTCCGAGAGGCCTGCATCTGTATCTGTGTGCAAGTCCATGGGGACAAAATAAAGACTAGCAGTGGCAGGTGCGGGTATATCAGTCTTGCAGATCCTTGTTGACAAGACCTGTTTTCATGTGTGCAAGTTTTCTGTGCTTTTTTTTTTTTTTTACAGCGATCTTGGTCTTTTTACAACTACATTTTAACACGATTCTTAGTCAAGCCAAGGAATGTGGATACAGGGCGGAAACAGTGTATAGCTTAAGGCTTCCAGATGCTTCAAACGAACTCCTGTTCGGAACGTCAGAGCGTGTGGGAAGGCTCCTTTCTGCATTCAGATTGGGGGGGGGGGGGGGGGGTCTGTGTCCAAAGATTTTTGTAACTTTGTGAAACTGACACTCCAAAGTCCACACCAACCTTCCACAGCAATTGGCCAGGTGTGCAATGGGCAGGATTTCAGGTCTGCAAATTCTTAAAGTTTTCCATCCATCAGGAAACATCAGAAGAAGAATTAGAAGAAGAAAAAGAAGAAGAAGAAGAAGACAAAGAAGAAGAAGAACCACATCGCTAACATGAACACCTTCGAAAAAACAACTGAGTGTCTTTGCCAATATGCCTATATGTATGACTTTCTGCGTCATGATTATAAAGACAGACAGGGCTCATTCCAATTATTTTCACTTCTTGCATCTCTTTCTCACGTTCTTTCCTTGCTCCTTAGCTCCATCCAATGGAGGACACAAGAAGAGGACACAAGGAAGAGATACAAGGACAATTGGAATGAGCCCAAGGATGGATAAAATAAGCGATTGGAACGAGCCCAAAGAAGGCATTCAATTCTTGGATAAAATACCACCCCTTTCTATGATGGACAGCTTCTCACCCCGCCTTCCGAGTTTACTGTCCCATATGTTGTACAAAACAGTTCGTTTGAAGCATGTGGAAGCCTTTAGAGAAACGTTTGGGTATCTGGGAGGATACTAGCTGTGTTCCAGGTGGGTGGGTTTTGGTCAGATATCTGGGAAGATGCTGGTTGTGTTCCTAGCTGGGGGACTGCCAGTGCACACAAGATTGATGTACAACTGCAACACTTCAGTAGGTATTCAGGTCTGTAAACTGACATCATGTCAGCTGTGCAGTATCAGAAATGCTGCTTTGAAAATAATTGTACTATTCGTAGCTACCGCTGCAAACATAAGGAAGAAGGCGTCAGTAAGGCTGTGCAGCACATCTCATGGGGAACAGAGACTCATATTTACCTCCCTATCTTTAGCCCTGGATGGGTGCAGAGGACTGCAGGGCCTCTCTGCTGTGAATACTAACAGTCTGGCAAAATTTGGAGGAGCCAGACTTCCTCCACTCTTTACTGTGACAGTTTCTGGCTGTGCAGAATGCTAATGGGAATGGGGGACTCTGCCACGGTCTGTTTCCATACATGACAAGCAGGATAGCCAGAGAACCGGAAGCCTGGCTGACTTTGTAAGCACAAAGATATGCAGCTATCCTCCAACACAATAGTTTAATTAAATGTGGGCTCCTTAATACTGTTGTTACCACATACTTCAAAAGTATGCCTAATAGCAATCAGGAGCTTTTCAATGAATAGATCCAGGGAAATCCAACCTTGGAGACAGTAACATTTTATAAGAGCTAGCCTATGCTGGTCAAAGGGCAGCAGTTAAGTTATGGACTGCTCTGTATATTAATTCTGAATTAACTTTTTATTAAAAGCATTGCAATCTACATTTGTCAAATACAATTGCACAATACCCAATCGTTTCCTTTTGGTTATAGACTTGGTTGTACATTCGTTTAAAAAAAAAAATTTGGATAAGTGAAAATTAACAGGGCATTCAGAGCTTAAAGTCTCAAGTGGCTATCTTTTATCATTCTGTGCTACTGTATAGTCAGCTACACTTCAACTGTAGCAAAATGTCTGCTCAGACTTCTTGCATTGTGTCAAGTCACCTTTAATTTGCAAGCAGCTGTGTTCGGACTGAATTGATGTGTATTTTATTTGATGTGATTTTACATAATTATGTTCTCATAAAATTATCAAAAAACCCAACTCAGTTAGAACCCAACACAGGCCTTTGTTTACTATTGGTTTTGGGTAGTGTAGCCTGGACTTCACCTGCCCTTTTTTATACTGCCCTTTTACTAGACATAAAGATGGCTATGAGCAAGGCCTAGCTCTGGGTTGAGGCCTTTCTGTCTGCCTTCTCCTGGCTCCTAAGGCAAGACAGCACAAAAAGGCAAATAGTGGAATTATCAGAATACAATCAACAATACCAATATGCTGCTGTTTTAAAATGAAAGAGCTGGTTACCAGGTAAATAATTGAGATATCTTTGTCATGGTAGTGATAGTGTAGAATCTGTAACAAGCTAAGTGCACACACATCTGCCCAGAAATAAACAGTAGATTATGTGAACAGCAAGTATCTGCTCTTGTTCACTATACAGACGGGATACTCCTTTGCGAATAGCTAATAAGATTTTAATTTTTTTTCCAGACTGTGTAATATTTTTGGAGTGGCGGTTTCTCAAATTGTGAAATACAAGAGAAAAGCTGTTCTTAAAGTATATGTCATATAGAATATATTCACACTATATTAATATGCTACAGGATCCCATAGAGAATGTGGTCTGTGAGCTATGAGAATACTGACCAATAGTACAAAAACAGCAGTGGCAAAAATAACTAATGCTGTTATCAAAAACTCTTGGAGAGTGAAAATAAAGAAGCGGAAAAATGAGATTATCAGAAGATAATATCTTATTTGTATTTATTTTTTTTGTGCTTCAGCTTAACAGATGACAGCAGGGACCTAAGTTAATTCCTTTGTTTAATCCTCACAAAAGAGCCAAGGGGATACTCTGGCACCAAGCAAGGTTATTACTGTTAACTACAACTTAAATTAAATAATGGGCGGGGGGGGGGGGGGGGGGGGGGGGGCTGAATCTGAACAAACTATTGAGTGAACTAAAATAAAATGTATGTTTCATTTTTGATCTGGTCGTGCATATGAGAGTATATATTTACAAGAATATCCTGATTATGTAGTGAGAGAGCAACACTATGGGAATCATATACATAAGTTTGGGGGGAAACAGAAAGACATGTCACCCCCAGTATTTTCATATGAATTAAATGCTAGACTTTCTAGCTAGTATGCTTGATGTTTGACTACCCGAGACTAGGTGGTCCAGCAGTGTGTCTGCCTATGCCGGTGATGGGGATGGCTGGTCCCGTTCTGACCCGTTCTACTTTGGACATTAAATACCACCATTGTGGTTAGTGTTAAATTGCAAACTGGAATAAAACATTTAAGTCCTGATTGGGAGTACTTTGAGTATAATGTGATGGTTGATGAGGCCAAATGCATAGTTGTATACAATGGGGTATGTGGCATGCCGATCAAATCGGAAATATAAAAATGACTAAAACTAAAAAACCGTAATTAAGCTTAAACTGGAACACATTGAGAAACGACAACTAAATTAAAAATAATACACAACTCTGAACACTAACTAAATCTAAAGTAGAAAGTGGAATTGAACCTAAAATAGAAATTAAAACAAAATTTAAAACATAAAACTATAATAACCTTGGAAGGTTATTATACTGTAAGCGGATGTTGGCTCTCTAGTGAACTGACAGTAAGAGAGAAGGAATGGAACTAAAATCCCTGGTTATGACAACTGCAAATTAAAGTGTTGTATTTTTTATTTTATTTTATAAAATGATGATTTTTTGAATGAAGAGAGTGCTGCTATTTGCTTCTCGTCTACACAGTGCAAACACAGCCAGTGTCCCTCACCTCTCTTACCCCCCACCACCAATCCAGCTCCTAAAAGCAAGGGTGCTGTGATGTTGTGAATCACCTCTCAAAATAAAAGACACTGTTTATGATTCAAGTTACTGATTCATCAACACCTCACGACAATTCACAGAGCTGAAAATGGCTAACTAGCTTGCAGGCGAATACCCAGGTCTTCCCCACCCTCTTCCTTTCCCCCTCAGCCAGCCAAGCATAAGAAATGCAATATCTCCCTCCCACACTGCAATAATAAAGCAATCCCACCCCCAGAACACTGACATTAAATCAGTTGTGAAAGGATGGAACTGCCACTGCAGCAGTTGCCATCTCTGGGTGAGGGCAGATCATTTTAAAAAAGAAAACTGTTTTATATTTTACCATTTCTCAACGACTTTCTGAGACCCCACAGTGCAGAGGGCTCCATTATTTGCCAGCTGCTGTGGTCTGCCAGGTGGTGCTGTGTGGACATCAGTTTGTACAAAAAGGTATGTGTAATGTATTACCCTCTCTATCAAGGTTATACAAACGCTGTTCCACCCCGACCATGGTCTCCTGAAAATGACATGCTACGTTAATGCTAATTTGCCAACATGTTCCCCAATGCAGTGAAAGACTGATTGGCCATGGAAGCATTTTGATTATGCATTTAAACATGTAGAAGAATGTACTGACTCTCTGCAATAATTACCACAGTCATCTCATTAGAGCACTGTGTGGTTGGCAAGCCACCCTCTTAACAATGAGAGCATTTAACCTGTAACCCTTGGTGGCTCCCCTAATTGAACCAGCATCAGTTTGAGAGTAGAGCCACTTAAATCAATCTTAGTCTTCTTAAACAGATTTCTGTAGATGGGTAATTAAGTAGATTGGGGGCATTGCTGAGTCACCCAGATGTACAATTGCCCCCATTTGCCAGTCCCCTGTAATTTTAGTCTCTCTTCAATAATTTACAAGGTAGTTTATACATTGACAGTCTGCTCTGTAGAAATGGAGTTGACTGATGTTTCTCATGGTCACACAGTGGATTCTATCTGTATGTAAATAGGTTAGCAGTGCACCTTTCTTCCCTACAGCTTATTTGATAATACCGTTTAAAAAACTGCTTGTGTCCTCTAAAAACTTGTTTTTTCTCCAAAATAATAATGCAAGTGGTAATATTTTGTATGTGTAAAATGACACTGTCATTGTACACTTGCTGCAAAAGCACATATGTAGCCAGCCTTGCATTTGCTTGAATGCCTTATCCTTAGTATAGTATGTGTTATGTGGACAAATTTCCACAAGTGGATAATTAAGTCCCTAGTCTGTGTCTGTCAAAGCAGTGCATTACACATAAAGCCTACCTTTGCTTCAAGCTTATTGGAGCTTTTTTTTTCTCTTTTTTGTGGATTGTAGGGGACAGATGGCAGCTTCAGTTATATAGCAGAATTATGGCTGTGGATGTACTGTGTGGGTAGGCAGAACGGTTGCCCTGCGGACACTCGGCATGCAGTAACTCTGAGCCCTGGTTCTTGCCATTGGTTGTGGCACTAATTCAATTTCACAGGTTCCAAGTGGGAATAGAACGAAGTGGGATGAGTAACACGGTACCCAATTTATAGGAAGGATTAAGCTTTAAAGTGCATCTCTGTTTATGGCAAGCACAGGCTTACATTTTCCCATGCTTAGCTGTCACCCAGCACCAGTCTTGCAGAATGTGTACCCTTATAAACACTGAAGACTGGGTCAATTTTTTAAAAAGTGTCTCATGAATATAATATTCCTAAGAAACCCTTTCCCATCCATATATGCCCATTAGATTGTTATCAAACATGCTAGATAGCCACTTTACTTTACATTTTACTTTAGGAACAAGTGCATGGTGCATTAAGCAGTCTAACGGCCTTAGATTACAGTGATGTGTCCGTTAGTGGAGCCATTTCATCACCCAAGGGAAATAATGGCGATATTTTCTGCCCGTCATAATACATGCAGGAATTTTTATTTTTTTTTATTTTTGGAAGCTTCAATGCATTATCTGTATATACAAACTCACCTGCTCTTTGAAACCCACCTTAAACTGAGTTTACATCTTTAATCACTGCATAGGCCTACTGACAATAACAAGCTTTCGAGAAAAGAAAAGAAAAAACTGAAAAACAGAAGCATCACTCCAGAAGAGTGGTATGCGTAGGAGGTTTAAAGTACATTAGGAGTTGATAATGTCAATATTTGGAGTGAACCACTCAGAAAATCTTTAAAACAATTCTATTTAATAGACTGTAGCCTATTGTTCCTGTGCGCAAAGCATTTTAATGCTTTTTGACAAAATTGCTAAATAATGTGACGAGCATTTAAATAGGCCTACAAGACCAAACTCTCTACCGCACAGAAAATTATTTTGTTTTAGATTATCCTGATCCTGTCAGCGTAGGCGCATAATGGCGATTTTATGGTTCACATATAGCCCCTGGGCTTTCTTGTCTTCTGAGCAACGTGGGAAATGTGGCGTGGAAATAAACTCGAAAGCGTTTTATTATAACAAGCGACAACGTGACATTTCAGCTTTTCAAAAGCTTAAGTGTGCACAAGCTTGAGGCTACTCGCAGCATTTTTTCTGGCGTGTAGTCTATATAAATACTAGGTGGTGAGTTGGTTCATCCTTTGTTTAAAAAACCATGTCTTATAGTGTGTAATCTGTGCCGTCTTCGGTCGGCGTTGATTCCCCAGCCCCAGGCGACTTAATGGTTGAAAAGAAAGGGTTAACGTTCATTTAGTCTTGAGGAAGGTAGCTACTGGGTGGAGACCGAGTGATGTCAGGACTGCGTACCGGCTGATCGCGCACTGAAAACCGGCTACAGAGCGAAGGAGGTGTCCGCGAAAGGCAGAAAACAGTTAGTGACGTTAGGTACAGACCAAATTCACGACATCGGTGTCAAAAAGACAAAAAAGCTTGATCAGTGAATCGATTAACCCACTTTAGTGCCAGTCTCATTTCATTTTGTTCTCAGCCAACTAATCGTTACTCACTTAGACTACTGGAGCAAAAGAAACGGTGAGTGCCTCCGACTTTCTGGCTATCCCATATAACTTGGATGGCTTAGATGACTGAATGCAAAGAGGTAGCATATTGTGCATTTTCGTAGACTGTGCTGGAGTGGAAATTCTTGACGTTGTGTAGGCTACTGGCTGGCTACATGGTTTTGAGTAAAACGTGTCGCAACGTGGCTTTCCAACCTAACGTTTGCTACAACGTTGTCAAGGTGATGTATGCGCTAGGCGAGCTTGCTTTCCAGCTTGTAGCTAACGTTACTGTAAACGTTAACGTTAGTTGCTATGTTGCTTGGGATACAGTAACAATTACAGAAAATTCAGCTTGCCAAAATTAACCAGGTAATTTAGCTTCTTTTCATTTGCCTAATGTTTCCAATACGATGGAATGTAAATTAACAGTTGGCAAGAGGAGGTTTGACTGTTAGTCTAATCTAGTCAAATTACTTTAAACTGTTACAAGGAATTTGGTAAGCAAAATGAACAATTCAGACTACGTATACAGTTCGTGTAAATTAGACTATCCTAGACTACCTTCTTTAGTTCCTTAGTTAACTAACTCTAACTAATCTTTAATGCACTTTGGAATAATTAGCTTGAGTTTGCTATCGTGGAACAGCTGGCGAATCATATCGCTGTAGCTAAACCATAGGCTAAGTGTAGTAGAAACATAACTGTGCCAATGTTATGTTAATATAGCCCAATTTTCCGACAGATTTGCGCCTGTCGCAGAGACTAGCTGGGCAGCTATAACGTGAACTATATCGTGTCCCTAAAAAAGCAAACGACGTTAACGTTAGAGCAATTGGTCGACAGTGATTTTAGGCTAACGTTACGGAAATGAGAGGACACCAATCAAAGGTAGGTGTCCGCTTAATCACGTAGTCTGTGAACTAGCGTGCTTTCGTATGTAACAGCGCATTTAAGTTAGCTAGCTATCGTTAGCCAACATGCTTACATAAAGCTTTGTCCTTTAGGTAGCTTAACGTTACCAGCGTGTTGTGGAGGTTTTTTTTTAAGTTTACACTGCATGGAGTCACAGGTTTGTGGGTGCTAATTGCGCAACCAAGATATACCATATTAAAACTATACCTCACTTTAGCTTTATTAATCAAATCCGTTAAAGTTGGGAAACATTAACTACCTAGCCTTTAAACTAGTCTAATTAGCTGGCTAAATGCATTGTGTATCGGTGTGATATAGCAGGCTATTTCATTCAGCCCTCAACTCCACTTTGTGATACAAATTAAAATGCTTAACAACTGATCCACTTTGACATATGTGAAGTGTAGATCACGCAGATATTCGTGTGCTTCGAGGTCAAAACAAACAAAAAATGCAGCGTGCCATTGTCATACTTTTTAAAGATGTCATCTGTTCGGAACATCTATGGGGAAAATGAGCTACGTGAACATAAGGCGAAGTAAATATATTTTGTAACCGATCAGCACAAAGTTAGCCTATTTGGGGTCCGTTTCATAAACCTATCATTATAGCAAAACCATAGCTCCGACATGGTGCATCAAAGGGGGAGCCTCGAGGTTAAGTTAGATTGATATTCGATATTCAGAGTGCTCCCAAGCTGGCTATTAGGCTACTGCAGGAGCCTATGCCGGACACATTGCTAAGAAAAACTCTGGAATTCACTTAAAGCGACATTTTAGCCTACTCAAGAAAAAAAACGTACTGAGTTTTTTAACGTTTTTTCACTGTTTGTGCTGATGGATGAACTGCTGGCTAGGGGAAATGTCCTTACGTGCTCTGATTCCAATTTGTTTTTGGTGACTTGGATGAGATCGCGTAGTTATTCATCAGCTTGTGGGAGCCGTAGGCTACAGCCTATGGGCCGGTATCGGGTTGACTACCCTCACCGACATGCATTATCTTGTTGATCATGCTGATGTCTCATGCAAAGAACGCTATTTCGAGTTTTCGGTCCTCTGCTCTGGTAACATATTTGTTTTGTGATTATTTTTCTTTTTTCTTACCATAGGCTAGGATTTTCCTTTCTGGCAATAATCGTTTGACGGTCGTTTAACCTTTATTGTATGCGTAAGGCGAGATCTGTTTACCGCATTAGAAAATTAAAATCAGGTTAGTGGGGGTTAAGTGGCTATGGACGCTACCGTGGGTTGAGGATTTGGTCTGATGACTGTCCTGAGTTTTAAATGTCTGTGAAAGAGCGCCATGTGCAGATTAGCCTACGAGTGTGTAGTGCAGGTGCATGGGGCAAGTTGACATGTTCTAGGTTACACCCACACAAAGGCGGCCATGTGGCTTTGTTGTTGTAAGGAATTAACTAGGGTTCAATATGGGATGTTACCGTTTCAGTCTTGTATAGCTTCTCGAGCTATATAGGCTAACTTGGCATCAGAATTGTTTAAGTAAACAGCCTGGCTGTACACTCGGTTAATATGTCAAAAGACTTGCATGTCACCGTAAACTATTGGCCAGCAGAAACAATGTTGATACGTCTACACCGTTGTACGTATATGGGTAGACGAGTCTGTCTGTAGGATAATCTTTTATGAAAATTCTTGGTCTGCTCTTTGTGATTTACTTCATTTGTGCACTTCACAAAAGCCGAATCTGCTTGTAATCCTCAATAAATTAGCCTTTTCCCTTTGCCCTCACACACACACACACGCACAAATACTTTCTGCTCCTTGCTCCAAACTGTAAGAATGATTTTTTTTAAGGAAATGTTGACGCACTGGGGAGTTCAGGACCAGGATTAATTGAGCTAGGTCTGAGGGAGGACAGAGACAGATTGCGTTTCCGACTCACATCCGTAGTTAAGTGCGAGGGGGAGGGAGGAGGGGTATATGGGGGAGTCTTTGCGGAAGACGTTTATCCTCAGCGTTGCGTGGTAGGCTAATAAATATCTCGAGGTGTTCACTGTCGGCGGAGGAACCATTCATATCGGAGCAACATTTTATGCCATCTTTGTTTTTAATGGACTGATGTTTTCCCCCGTGATTGATGGCGCCTTCAGAGTGTCAACATTGTATACGACTTTACTTTTCTTACGTTATTCGTTACCAGCACTAAATAAACCTATGAGCTATATATGGCTTGGATGGACCAATTTTGGCATTATAACGGCTCCGTTCACAGATGGGGTTGATGGAGCATTGTGGGTAAGATGGCAGCGGGTGTAGCACAGTCCATTTTCATTGACCACTGAAGTCCATTTGGCCTCCTAAGTCCAACTGTATGGCTTTGCAAGTGGTTTCAAAGTGCTTTTATTTGTTAGTGACATCACAAGTGTAGAAGCTCTTTAAGATCTTTTGTGTGTGTGTGTGTGTTTTGTGTGCTTGTGTGTGATTGTTTATTATTGCTGTATTATTCAGGCAGAGATGGTTTTTCTCATAAAAGCTCTCCATGCATCTTCTACTAAAATTCTTTCAGGCATTTTATGATCGCTGCAGGCATTTTATCAGGCGTATATGACTGGAGAATGATATGCTATAGTTCTAGGATTGGGCCTTCGGTTTGCACTGTTCAATGAGGAATTGGTATAATTGCTCCTGAAGTGGGTGCAGTGCAGCCAACAGAAATGGCTCCCTGTGCCTTGGGGCGTTGCTGAGCTGGAGGTCTGTAATTTCTGCCAGACAGTTAAAATAAATTATGAAGGAGCCCCTGAAAGACGATGGACAGAACAAGTCACAAAATGAGGACGCATACACAAAAGGGAAGCTCTGAAATGGTAGTTTTGATCTGGCAAATTTGATGCAATTTAATTACATTTTTGCAAAGCTTTTCATAAAATGCCAGGCACCACATCATACCCTGCCATATAAGCCTATTATGTAGATGAAATCCCAATAGGAAACAAAAAATAGTAATCTTAAGGCACCTTAATGAATACTTAAGATGTTTTTTGTCTCTAGAGAAGAACAGATGCCTGCTGTAGATTTTTGCTTTAAAAAAAAAGACCTTGAACAGACTTTAAGCACTTGGGTCTGCTCTCAAAAATTTCCCTTTTGAATATTAATATATGTAAATATTTATTACAGGAGTAAATATTTGATGCCTTCACTTGCAGTTGTGAAATGGTTAATTTATTTGTGAGATGTTCCTGGACGTCACCATCACGAAAATGATTGGACTGCAAACTGATCACAAGCAACATTGATCGAGACAAGTCTTGACCTCAGTCTCAGTGATTGGTGGGTGGCAGACTTTTGATGTTAAATCTCTGGTTTCGTAGATGCGAAAGAGCCAGCAGCCCAGCCGGACTGGCTGTGGGGATAAAGTGATCAGCAATGTCTGTGAGGGAAATGGTCAGCTTGTTGTCGAGTTGATGAGATATGAAAGCTCAGGATTAAGGCTAGCTGTGTGTTTGTTGCAATCCGTGGCCTCTCACACTAACCTGACCCCTCGGTGCTGTTTGTTTTCGAAGGTCCCTGGAGCCATGCAGACACGCCGCTGAGATCTGAATGAGGAAATAAATAAGGACTAACAGACCCTACCAAGAGAGTAGCAGACAGACGCTTTTAGCTGGGAGAACATTCTGTGGGGTCCTGAGCAGAGGAACAAAGAAGCTAATGGCTGCAGCTTGCATCTACTGGTACACCGCTAACCTGTGACACACACAAATTCCATTACGCTCTGTTAACCAGAAGCCGGCAAACTGCGCAGCTGACTGACTCTGAGGTGAGGAGGGAGGCAGATTTGAGTTTGGACAGAAGAAAAATAAGGATCGTCTCATGCTGTAAATTTTTCAGCTCATACTGCTGGTGGCCTGCCATGTTATTTAAAGAAGAAAACCACAAATGTAATCCTTTGCTGCATTATTTTTTTTAAAGAATTTTATTCACAATAATAATCATTTGAGCAAGGAGTGTGAGAAACGAGCAAAGAGCCTTTTTTATTTTTTCGCTTCATGGAGTTCATTTACAGAATCTGTGTAAATGAAGATCAAATGTCACCGAGGCAAGCCGGGCTTGTCCAACTGAAGTTTTACCCACCCCTTATCTGAGCTGTCAGGGGAGGAAATCTTTTAAGAGTTACCCAGAGCTGCGGAGGCTGTGACGAAGGACAGAGGGAGGAAGAAGCTGGCGAGAGAGGTGGCAGAGAGCAAGCGGGAAAGCTGTGGAGAGCGCACGAAAGCCAGAGAGCGACCAACTGCCATTAGGACAAAGGTGGCACGGCCGTGGCACCCAGCACAGTCTTAACATAGAAGAGGTTGCCATGCGCCACTGAGCCAGCGAGAAGCCTTCCGAAGTTGCCCGTAGCTCGTGTAATGAGCCCCCAGTCTGGGAGCAGGTTCCCAGGGGTGGAGTGCTGAGTTCCAGGGAGGGAGGGGAGACTGGAGAGGGGAGCGGAGGAAGCAGGATGGATGCAAGTGACCGGGCCCCTGCCTCCTGCTCACTTTGACTGCTCTCTGCCGGAGGAGACCCCGGCTAACTAGCGCGGTTTTGTTATTGCATCTGTTCATTCATAAAATTGGCTCCTCTCTGGGCGCTGTTTGAAGCATAAGCAAGCTGGAAGGGCTCATCGGGGGGAGGGTGTGTGTATGTGCACGAGTGTGTATGTAACAACGGGAGAGCCGTACCCCTCTGCTGCAAGTTGAAGGAGCTTCAGAAAGCGTGGGGCAAAGGTGTGGACCCTGACCATGGGGAAGTCGAACAGCAAGCTGAAGCCGGAGGTGGTGGAGGAACTGACCCGGAAGACCTACTGTGAGTACCATGCATCTGTCCCTTTCTCCTCTCCACCTGCTCATCCCCATCGGGGTTTTTCCTGGCGTGAAATGAGTCTCCCGATCATTGGGCTGGCGCTTATGGTCACATGTAGGGTCAATCCACATTGTTCGCGTTGAACTATTTCCAGTTTTCCATTTTTTCTGCTTTGGTACTTGCAAATTTGGTTTTGGTGCATGCCAAATGCTGAAAAAACCTCTCTCTATGCAGGAAAAACCCTGCCTGTTTTTATATAGCCATTACGCTCTACTCCTTCCAACCCCTCATACCCCCTAAATACATTGTAGAGAAATAATCCTGTTTGGGGCCTGTCAGAGCTACTGCACTGGAGGGTTATGAAAGTGATCTGCCAAGTCTACAGATGCTGAATCACAGTTGTGCACCATCTATCTTGGTCTATAAGCCCATCTCACTGCTGGCTGTCAAGGCCTCAGTTGGGAAGAAAAGCCTTGACCTGTTCATGGACAGCGTTGCTATGGTTTCCTTACCATTGCAGAATCTCTGTATTTGCAGACTCAAAGGCAGATGACATCAGCCATGGATTTAGTGGATTAACGGGGCTACGATTGAACGCTCTGGTATCACCGAGATTTTTCGTTGCAGAGGCTAGGGTCCCTTAAGAAGCTTAGCTTTCACAATGGTGACAACCTTGACAAAGCGTTTAGGTTTTTAAAAATATATATATACATGTATCTCTCTTGCTAATCCCTTGGTTTTCCTGTTCATGACCTGTCACCTGAAGCATGGCTCACACGACTGTAGTGTCATGTAGAGGGCTGGGAGATTACTGCTGTAAACCTGTCATGATGCGACTGCAATTCTGAGGGGCAGAGCTGTCAATCAGTGCTGCAGAGCTGATTGAGTGGGGTTGCATGCGTTATGTGTCCTCTCTGTCCACCCTGCCTTTGCTGACTCAATTGCATTGACCTCGGGCGAGGGGTGTGTGCATCTCAAAATTCGTAACTATGCCAATTCACAGTTCGTGGATCAATTGTGTTTTTCACAATGGACAGCTTTGGCTGACTTGCTTAAGTGGTGTATAGTTGGCTTTTAGTGTTTAGTGAGCTCCTGCATCTGGAGCCCACAAGGGGGCAGACTTGCATGTCCAGCAGTGTCCATCATCAGCTAGGTGATGTTTCACTGCCATTTAGCATTTAGCTAAAGCTCTGTAGGTCTATAGACAGTCAAATTTTATACATTGACAAATGGTTTGGTAATTACCAAGCAAACTTTCCATGGAAGGAGGGAGATCAGATATGAGCTTGTCTGCTCTCATGTGTATATTTAGCTCGCATAAGGAGTCAGGAATGCTGATTAGCAGAAATCTGGAAGCGGCTCTAATCGCAGTCTTTAAAATCACTCCATCGGGGACTCTTGACTTATGAATATGCAGATGGGTTATTCTTGATATCTACAGTCAAACTGGTGGGTGCAGAGAGATGACAAATGTAGCGAACACTGGAAATTCCAACAGACCCATTTCCTTCACAGAACATCACATTCACATTATAAACATTAAGAGGTCTCAAATGAGGCTGAACCAGACATGGTATGAGGTACATGGCAGTTAAGGTGAAATGTGGATATTTTAGTGACTCACAAGTCCAGATGTTTGGTCTGGTTTATTTTCAAACAATGTGTGCTTTCTTTTTGAGAGATGTCTGTGAGAACTGCCATCCAGTCACAGTACTTCATGTATGCTCAACTTAAATAATGCAGTAAAGGCCAGACGAGACGCGTGACTCAGTCCGTAGGGTAGCCTAATTTGGAGCCATGTCTGGTTCCCGTCTGGTCTTTTTAGTTTCCCGCTGTGGCACTTTCTCAGCTGTGGTCCCTCTTCTATCTGGTACCCTCTCCACTCTACCTGTCTAAATGAAGCAAAACATATTATTAACATCTCCCACTCAAAAAAAAAAAAAAAAAGATGAAGTAAAGGTTATCCGTCATGGAAATATGACCTTTTTCCTAGAATGGCGTCAGCCACTCTAGCAGATTTCTGCAAGGTGTTGTATTTATTTAGGAAACAATTGGTTTAGCCTACCAGAATTGGTTAAAATGCATTCCTTATTTGGCTAATGCATTAGAATTTAAGAGTGTGCGTGAGAACAGTGTACTCTTCCAAAGTGGAAGAAAAACACATGAAATATGCCAGGGGAAAGGGAGGACTGGTCCCCTGGTAATTCCACTAGAGGAGACCATGCATGATGTCACTGGGCATAATCTCTCTCATTGACATTTCTAACTAGGCTGTTAAGGCCAGTCCAATATATGACTTGGCAGCGCTAATATGCAGTGTAAGTATTATGCCCCGCTGTTGTGATGCAGGGAAGTCAATTTAAATAATTAATATGCAAGTAGTGAGAGGAGGCAGGCAAGCTGGCTCAAGGCTTTTGATGACAAATTGCTGATGACTTTGAAATGTGCTCAAGAGAGTAGAAGAGTATTCTATAGACAGTAGGCCACATTTATCAGATGATTGCAGATTTGTTCATATGTTTGTCAGAAACGGTTGTACACCCATGGTACTGAGTGCTCCAACTTGTTTATTTATCCATATTTACGCAAGTTTATAAATCCCTCTAGATCATATATCACAGTCTTTTGCCCAAAATGAGAAATTAACATAAAAATGTCTCCAAACATCCAAGCTTGGTGAGGCCATGTGGAGCCAGCAAGTCACTTGGGTTCGAGAAGGTCTGTGGCATTGTTCTCTTTGGGGAAAAACAAAAAAAAGGTAAAGCCTCCACCACTGTAAATAAGGCCCCACCGTTGCAGCCCCCACTTTCTGTAAATAAACCACTGGCAACCCTGCATCAACATGGCAGATGTTGATGTATGGTCACCTGTGGTTTATTTGCACAAGGTGAAGCTCCAGGTCCCAGGCTCCAATGCAGAATGTCTACAGTGGAAGTCATAACACAAATAAATAAATAAACTGTTCAAAACAATAGGTGATGGGGTATGTTCATTACATGCACCTAACACCCATTCCTAACATACCATGCAAAAAAAATGACTAAATTTAGAAAAATTGTGACCAGTAGTAGTACCATATTATGTATTACACAAAATGAAAGAAAAACACCAAAATAAGAATATTTTTCATTTTTAAAAACATTAGCAGGCTGTACTACAGTAAAAAGTTGAGGGCATAAATACAATGTAGTAGCATGTAGAAAACTAAGAAACAATATAGGCTAATTCATGATGGCTTTATTTCAGAAACGTATCTTATTCCCTCATCTTTTATTCAGAATTTGTTTCTTCTATGTCTGTTGGAGTATGAATGTGGAATTGAGTTCTGACAAATCTCAGTATTGATGAGTGTTGATTTAATCAAACGCACACACACACACAGCTTGGTTTGGTCAGTTTTGTCAAAATGTATGGTCATTTTGTATCATGTTCTGAGAAATGACATTAACCAAACGGCAGGCAAAAACAAACTGCTGTGAGCACTAGCCATCAGTATTGGCTCTCAGCTGTTTACGGATACCAGCAAATCATGATTGCATTCACAGCGAGAAAGAAATGCTAATTTATATAAACATTCTTAGCAAAAACATTTATGTGATAATCAAATATCAGCATTAATTCTGAACACTGGCATTCTCACATTACTTGATGAGATTCTGTTGCTGTTTTGGGGAAATATCAACTTAACAGCACAATTTTCCAGTTTTTATGCTGCTTTTGTTTTCGGTTTGATGAATTCAGATTAAGTTATTGCAAATGTCAGAAACAAAAGCGCAAAATCATTCCAGATTTTAAATGCAGGTTTTCCATTTTAAGAAAGAAATGAAACAACCTTTCAACTGACGCTGTTAGGTTGGAGTGGATATGTCTTTGTTCATTTTAGCTACAGACCCCCTGCCTGTGTTATGCCTGGTAACAGATTGGCATGTCTGTCATTCATTTGTCTTGGACACAGGATCTAATTCAGTTGGGGGGGGGGGGTTGTTGGTGGTTGTACCACTTGCAGGTGTAGGACGATGACTTGACAGCTCTGTTCCATAATGAGGGTGTTGTGCACGCAGTTGGCATCACGGAGATGGCGACCCAGAGAGCCAATGTGGCAGGAAATTGTAGTGTTGAGGAGCAGAGGACCCGGTACTGAGAAGGGGGCTGTTTGCTGCTGTCACCACAGCGACGCAAGCTCCCTCTCTCTACCCCCCCCCCCCCCCTTCCCAGCTCCTTCCTGCTCCCTCCCTGTCTTTATCCCCTAATTGCTTCTCTTTGAACGAGGAGCGGAGTGGTATAATTAGGGTCTTATCGACTCGCAGTCGCATAGAGGGGCATCCATATTTTCTCCACCAGCATGTGCCTCTCTCACAACCTCCAGCATTTCTCTCTTTGAAACCCATATTTTCCTCTCCTCACTTTCTGTTTAATCTCCCTGCTGTTCTTTCCATTCTCTTCAGGAGTGTGTAGCGCGTACTGTTAACCCCCCCCCCCCCCCCCCCCCCCCCATATCCGCTCTTGTTCTATTTGTAGAAGCTTATTCCCGTTCCAGAAAACCTGCACTCTTTCACATTGAAGTGCATTTCTGTTAACCTGAAGATATGACAAACAGAACTCATACCTGTGAGATGAATGGTTATTTTCCAACTTGGTCTACCCTACACTGGATGAGCCATGCCACGGATGTATTGGCCTCCTTCTAGGCTTAGATGGCTCCTGGTATCCAGTGGTGGCACTAGCCCATGTAATGCTTTGTCTTTGGAACGCAGGACATTTAAAAATCTGTGTTTTGACTAACTTGCACTTTCACTTGCATTCTGATAAAAATAACTATTTTTGAAATAATATGCCAACTTGCAATAATAACACAAAAAATGTATGTTGTTCATAATTTTACTGTGACACAGTAATTTGTAACAATAGCGAGATGACACGGTGAGATTAGCAGAATGAAATAAACTACAAATAATGTTTTGCCATTCTGATCAAAACAAATGTTTGCCATACAGGCTAGCGGTATTAAAAAACCCCTAGGAGTTTGCCGTTTTAATTTACTCATGTTGAGCAAGCTAGCTAGAGCGTGACATCTCATTTTCGACTTTTCATTAAAATGAAGCACTTTCTCTTTGAATCTCGAAATGCTACCAATGGCTGTGTAAATATTATGAGCTATTAACAACGCGAATGTCAGACACCGAAAAGCTCAAAGAAAGGGGAATAACTATTTTGTTGTGGTTCAAGTCTGGGTCATCGCTTGTTGTAATCTTAAAAGACCTTGGATTTTCTACTGTTGTAGAATGGAGTGCATTTCCCCCCCTGCATTTTGGCTCGTTTTCTCAGGGTAAAAACACAATACTGTGTTAACGTGACCACTGTTATCACCTGTGCCTTCCATACTGTTCACAAAACGTACGGCACGACACCTGCCCTGGCTGATTTTACAGAGGATGGGGCAGTGGGGGCATTTGCTGGGGTTGCGGGAGAAACGGCCTCTCTCTCTCTCTCTCTACGCAGAACCACCCTTTCCCTGATGCTTTTTCTTTGTTCCCTTTTTCACTGAAACTCCTGTGTTCTGTTGTCGCCATGGTGACGGCTCACGCACAGAGCTCAGACTTTTTCTTTTGTGTGGTTTTCGTGCTCCCTTTGTTCCGGCCTGCAATATAAAACTGTTTTAGGACCTTGCGCTTTCATTGGCCGTGATCCCCATCCTGCCCGTTCACCACCTGGTTGCATGTGGAGTGTGCGGTGTCTTTCTTTTGCCTTCTTCCTTTTTTCTATATGCATTTTGAAGGCATGTTTGTCTGCTTTATACATTTATTTTCTTTGTCTGATGAACCAGGAAACCCTGGCAGGTGTAATTGAAGGAGGGAGAATGTGTAAGGGACTGACGGCTCTAGGATTTTGCACTCCTTCTGATAAAGCTCCAGCTCTGCACCATTGCATGCTCCACACGTGCTGGGACACCTAATACCTTAGTGTTTAATTTGACTGCACCGCGACTGCTTAACAATGGAATCTCTTAACTGCCGTTGTTAGCAGCATCAGTGCACCTTGGCGATTCGCTCTCGTCGCTAGGCTCTTCATTCTGCGAGCAGCACTGCAAGATGACGCCCTGCTTACAAATCCACACCGGAGGAGTCCCATCAGGTGTGCTTAATTGCCTAACACCATTCTGTTGCCTCTGAAATTCGCATCCAAAACTGCCCCTGCTGTGGTGTTGTCCCTAAAAGCTGTTGATTGCTGCCCTTTTAAAGTTGTGATTCAACAAATTCAAACCAATTAAACACTTAATCCTGCAGTCATGGAAACCAAAATAATGCCAGTACAAGCATCACTCATAGCCCAGGTGGTAGACTTCCACAATCTTGTGTGCCTTCCTTTTGGTCACGCAAGCGATCCTTATAATACACTGTCGACTCATTGCAGTCTAACATTGTACCATATTAGAATGTATAGGCCTTGAGAAACTGGCATGTTTTCCTAGAGGACTACTGAATCACGTTAAACAGAATTCATAGAAACTATTTGGCCTTTATATCACATTGCGGATCATTATGCAATCTGCCTGTATCGCCATCACGTTCAGGAAGCAAGTGAGAAAAGTGCAGTGTTCTTCTGAGTCGAAGCTAATTGTGTTATCAGGTAAGTGGTCAGTGGGATGGTTTAGTCAGACTGGAGTTTTGCAGCAGTAGGTAGTTTCACACACTGGAGAGACTGCAGAGCTGATGGTAAAATAAGCCTTGAGTGAATCTGGGCTGTGGCAAGATTCTTTTAAAAAAATGTTTATTTTTTATTTTTTCCCCCCTCTTGTTTTCCTGTCAGACAGCCCAAGGAAATGGCAGCTGGTTTACTTTGATGGCTCCCAGAGACCCAATATTTCTACCACTTGCAGACAGTCAATTGTACAGCAGGTGTTGTATAGCGAGACTGGGCATGGCAATGCGAAAATCTCTGCAGTGGAATTCCCATCCATGATGGTGCACTGTCAACCCAACACCCACCCCCCCCCCCCCCTTACTTGTGACAGAGGCGAAAGTACTGGGATTTCTTCGCAATGCGCGCCAACAGCCTGCACCCCTTCAGCGGAATTGTGAAAGGATTTGTTCGGGGTGGGGTGGGGTGGGGGGTGGGGGGGGGGGGGGGAGGAAACAGGCAAACCCGAGACTTGTGATGGTAGACAGACTGTCAGCAGCATTTGTGAGAAGCGTCTCACAATCCGTGCGAGGTGGTGAAGGGTTGCCGGGGTCTACGGCTCCTCTGTTGGAATAACACACGCTAGTGACTCAGCGCTGTCTCGCACAATCCGTCTAGATGTGAGAGCACATGCTGTAGCCTGCTCTTCCACTGTCAACCTTTCCCTGTATTTTTTTTCCATTTGCATATTCAACAGCTTACATCCTGGGATCCTGGAGCTAACGTACTACTGTATATCCCCCACTAAGTTCTGCTCAAGGTCACTGAACATACTGTAGGCGTCAGATTATGTTTTGTCAAAGTAGGACGTGAAGGTGTACAGTTAACATCTCATCTCACACTGTTTGTCTCTCTTTGTGTCTCAGTGAAATAGCTTGTCTCAGGTTTTAAATTAGAGTTGTTAAAAAATTCAAAATAGTATAATCTGCTCTGTTATTATAGATGCTGTGCCTTTTTTGTGCCTCAGTGATTAACTTTGTTTTGGCCTGTTACCATTTTTGTTATCACCACTGCAGGGCCACCCAAGTAAAAACAAGACTGTGGTGTGTATGTTTACCAATATAACCATTGTGATTGTACAAATAACGATGATTATTTGTACGATTTGTAACATTTTTTGAGTTTTCCTCCTAAATCCCACACAACGATGTGTTGTTTTGGACATTTGCTGATTTTCAGTTTTAAGCTGGGAGTACTATAAAATGTTCTTAGTGTGACGATGCTGCTGTATTATATAATTGCATTAGTTGCCAAACATGATGATGGATTCAGGCTAACAGGCCTACTTGGTACAGTTACAGATTTGAGATTTAAAATTATATTTAGAATGTGTATTCAGAAAGCCAATTTTAAAAGGAAGAGAACAGGAAGAAACATGGCATGGTTAGAGCGAGTGGTTGGAAGGGCAAATAGTGTCGTATTTGCTCAAAGCCCAAATATTTTTGGGATGGTGTGTCAGTGGCTAAAGAAGTAAAATTGGACTTGCGCCAAAACTATCTCCGGGAAAAATGTTCTTAGTGTTTTCACAGTATTTTTATTTTTGTGATTCACAGGACCCAAAGTAGCTGAATGTTTTGGCTATGCCTTTTTCAAGTGCTGCATGAAGTGATGCTCTGTTGAAGTATTGGCGTATATGTGCTCTATCTGTGAAGCTTATTTTTTCTCTTTCTGTGAGAGTACGCAAAGCTTTACCTACCTCATCGTTCAAATTCTCGTGCGCAGGTTATTTTAAACCCAGGTTAGCATGCATGTGCTCAGTTTTGTTTTGGGCAACAAACAGGCAAATTTAAATTGCAAACATTTAGCATCTGCTGACTGAGCTGGGAATTTGGATTTCTATTAGCAGGTTTTGCAGTTATGTCTTCTTATGATAAGGCAAAAAGTTTATGTTTCTTCATGCATATGACATGGTAAATTTGGCCTGTTCAAATGGCCCCCACAATTTCCCTTTTATTCCCATATATTCATGTTAATTCCCCTTTAAAGTTTCCTAAAGATTCCTGAAAATCTGCAACCCTATTGAAAACTACAACCCTTCTGGCAATTGTGGATCTCCTATGACCAGCGTGCAGGAGAATTGGCCTGGCAACACATTAGCATGTGCTAGCCCCCTGTGATATAGCCACCGTAAAGCGTGACCTGGCGTGTATGATGCTGTGCTCCTCAGTCCTGCTTCATGGCTGTGATAAAAGTCTTCCATTGGTGCCGCGGTTCCGTTTGAGACACTCCGTGTGTAAAGGGACCGTGGTGCCTGGTTCTCTTGCATTCGAACATTAACTACATTCCCAGCATCCTTTTGCTGCTGTTCCAACGCTTCTGAAATGCTCGTCTAGCAGTAAATCCAAGCTGTGCACGTGGGCATCTTAAAATGTAACGCCAAGGAGTGTGAGCCAAGTGGCAGATGCCGCAAACTCTTTCACAGGTTTATTTTCTTCATTCACTCACAAAATGTTCTGGCTCCATTGCAGGGTTTTCTTTAGCTACTGAAAATCAAGGGAAAAAATCAAACAGTTTACACCATGCCTTGCAGTTCCAGGCAATCACAGTTGCCCAGGGGCATTGTCACACTGAAACAGGAAAGGGCCTTCCCCAAACTGTTGGGAAGCACAGAATCTTCTAGAATGTGATTGTATGCTGTAGCATTAAGATTTGCCCAAACCGTGAAAAACAGCCCCTGACCAAAGGGTGTCCAGATACTTTTGGTCATATAGTGTATTAGCATTTTAAGAAAGAAAAATAGCAAAATATTGAAGCACATTATATATTCTGTTGAATGTTATTTCAGCAAACAGAGACCGCTCTTGAGCTAACCTGTTATGAAGCTGGAAAAACCACAAAGATGTGAACCTCAGAGGCTGACCAGTCAGCCAAAGTGGGAATGACATTTGAAGTAGCATACATTACAGCCATGAAGAAGAGCCCGTTAAAGAACATGTTCGTTTTTGGTGAGAAAGGTGTGTGTGTGTTTATGTAGCTTTGAGAATATCATATGTGTTATGTCAGATCAAGTACAGTATCTCTAACGATGGTAGCGTTAAAGTTCCTGTTCCTGTGACTGCAGCTCTGTAGTTCTGTCTGTCGGTGGGTTGGTCGGTTGGTCCACAAAAAGTGTCCCACCCTGTAGAGGCCACAGTTTTCGCCCCAGGAGGCTGAAATTTGGCATGGACGGTGGTCAACTTTCAAGGCCGATTGACCAAGAGGGGGCGTGGCGATGGGCGTGGCCTATCACAAAATGGCGCATAACTCCTGAATGGATTCACAGATTTGCACAAGATTTTGTGGAAAGGTTGGTTATAAGCCAAAGAAGAGGTCACGTGTTTGTGTGAGGGTGTGTGCGTGGATGCATGCACACACGGATGCATGCGCGCGTGCGGTCGCAGCTATTGCGGATTCGCGCTTGTTTTTTTTTCCGCTCAGTGCTAAACAGATCTGCAATTGCCTACCCATTTAGTCAATTACTGCTGAAGCACAGAGCACTGTGCATTGCTGTCACAAGTGTGCCATTTGAGAGAACATTCAGCACAGGCAATAACATCAAGCACTGAACACTGCAGCAGTGATAGGCTGGATTTTGTCTAAAATGTTGCATCAGGGATGCTAACATGACAAAAGAAGATAAACTGGATGCATTCTAGGCTACTGTACATGGGCATATTATACTTGGTAGTTGAATGGGACATGCAGTACAGTATGTATCATCCCAATGAACGTTTCAGTCAGTTGGTTTACAGATATATGCTCCATATCAGACCCCCAAAGGAAAATTGACTGTTTACGGTGCTGACAGGGAGTCAGCAAGGTTTGCTAAGGAGCCAGTGCTATTGCAATCATTCTGATTGCTCTGCGAAATGCACTCACAGCTACTGAGTTAAAATAGCATTATGTGAACCTTAGGTTTTCCCTATACAGTGTAATCATGTTTGGTGGTGTTGGAAAGCCGATGTCATGGGGAACAAGTTGGAGTCATTTATGGTGTGTTACAGTGGGCACTGAATAAAGATCTTGGAACACCGTTTCAAAAGTGAACAGTAATTACCTATTCGTCAGCAGCCTGCTGTGCTGCAGAGGTTAACCTGGTTTAATTTGCTTCCAGAGATAGCTCGAGTAGGGTCATTGATGTTACTGCTGTTTTGTTTTAATTGTGTCTTTTTTGATGATTTGGAGTTTTTTTTTTTTGTTCTTTGGTATATAAGGGGAAAACTGGAATGGTTCAAAGAGACGCAATCACGATCTCCTGCTTGCCATTCACGTATAGCCATTCCACTACACTCACCTTTTGCACCATTGTATATTTCCATTATTGAACATACTGCGCAATAAATTGCATTCATTTTAACCTCCTTGACATTCCTCCTTGACTCTAAACCACTACACACCTAGAGGTTTTGAGGTCCTGCAGCCTGTAGTCACTCACCTATACACTAGTGCTGTCACAAGATACACAATTGTATCTTTGCAGGCTACACAAGGCAGAGGCATGTCCACATCTACCAAGATAGATATCGATCGTATAGAGTCACGCTCTTGGTGGAAAGAGGCTTTAGCCTCTGCAGTCTCCTTCTATGTGTAACTGTTAGCAGAGAGGAAAGGTTAAAACACTATTTTTGAGTCAGATTACAGAGATAACATTAAATGAATCCCATTCCAGTAGCACCAGGTAAGTGTTCCTTCGCCACTCAGATACTTCCGCTCTTTGGTGTGTCTGAGGGGATTCTTACAGTGTCATGTTTGATGTCTCAATCGCCCCACTTTCTGTTATACCACAAGTATTTTTAGGAAATAAAAATAGTGCTTACATTGTCTTATTTTTTACCGGCAAAAACATCTGGAAATGCAGAGATTAGAGTCTCTTCTGCTCACCCTGACAGATTTGTGATCTGGTTTTTAAAAATATATATCTGTGGTTGGATTTCACTTTCATTTTGCCATTGGGAGTCCTACTCCACAAGGTTCCGGAAACGAGGCTCAGGTGGTGGAAACCAGATCCTGCCGCATGGATTGTCCTTAAACAGAGGCAAAAAAATGAAGCTTGCTTAGAAGACACATGCACAAAAAGACATGCATTCTGTTTAGGGTTGCATGCACATACTGGTAATGTTGAATACCTGACAGCACAATGTGTTGAAACGCTGATAAAACCCAGCTCCCGTTTAATATTTAAATGAATGAATGATAAAGGGTCTACTGTGCTTGAATAGCTGCAGGCACTGTTCTTAACACACCACCACACTGCTGTAAGGAGTTTTAGTGTTCCAATATGAATTAGTAAAGACTATATTTACCCCCTTCCCGCAGGCACACAAACACATGAACAATAAATAAACACACCGATTTTACAGGAGGTTAAGAGAGCGAGAGAGTGGAGAAAGAGAGCTGCACTTGACTGAAAGTGTGCTGACCCCACTTCTGTCTAACCAAGGAAAAAGAAAAAGAGAGAACAGGATGTTTCTTTTTTCATCCCCAAAAATGGGGCATCCTTTTCCCAAAGGGCAGCTGAGACGGATATGGGGAGAGAAGAGGCGGACAGATCCTCTCGCTTCCCCTCCTCTTCCTCCCCTTCCAAAAGCTGATAGCCAATTAACTCTATTTGTCAGTGACCAGGGAGGTCCTGGAGCTGAGGGCCTAAGTTCAGCTTGTTGGGTTAGGGCTTGTGAGTTTAGCATCCTTTACCATCTACTGGATGTTATAATTTGTACCAGGGGACATTGGCTGCATGCCATTATTTCAACACTGAGAGAAATTAGGTGGAAGGTTGTTGTGAGCAAATGGAAAATGAAAATAAACTCGCGATGGAATTTAAAGCGTTGGCTGTGACCGCTTCACAGAATTTCAGATCATCGCATCAGCGGTGCAGACTTGGCTCTGATTCCCAGTGCTTTGCGAGAAATAAATTGGTTAGCCTTGGAGGGCTACTGAACTACGTGTCTCCATGCAGGGATGTCTGACATCTCTGACATGAGCACCAGGCTTTTAATCATCTTTAATCCTGAAGGAGGACTGTATCACAGAGCCCAGTATTAATCCTGAGACCCTTTCTCATTATACTTGATATTATGATGCTTATATAATGAATTTTTCATAATAACTCAGCTCACCTGTACTACCACAGAGACACACTCATGCACAGACACACTCAATCACTCAGAAACCCATGTGAACATCAACGGACACAGTCACAGGCACAAACTCATATAATCATGGCCTCACACTCTTAAGAATTTCTCGGGCTTGTGAAAATTGCGTTTTCTGTCATGCGCCTCTATAACCCTGCTCTTGGTTGAAGAGAAGCCCCCATTAAGTGCAATATATAACACATGCAGTTATATTCTGTCTTCGTCTTCTCGTTTTCTTCTGGTGAGTCCGTCCGAGTGCCGTTTACGGAGGCTGCGCGAGTAATCGCCCTGACGCGCTCCCTCGCTCGCTGACAGAAAGCCGAAGCGGAGAGACGCACTTGAGCAAACGTGCTAATTGAAAAACGACACATCCCCCCCCCCCCCCATACCTTTCTCCCGTTTCCCCCGCTCCAGTCCCAGCATGCTCTGGAGGGTGCAAAACACAGCGCTGAAATTCTGTTCCCCGTTGAGGTCCTTGTACTCAATTGGTACGCAGAGGTCTTTTTGTCTACTGACATCAGCCTTAAAAAAAAAAATTTGTTCTTCTTGTCAAATTGGGCATGGGGCTTTCCTAATACTTGCAAAATGTGCAATATGTTTATACCAGATGTCAGTGTCAGGTGGTACGGCTGGTAGAAATTAGGAGCTTATGCATATACTAGGATCCATCGCCGCCAGGAGGGTACTGGACGGTTGCATACAGAAAAACCTTCTGGATCAGTCCAAGCATTTTTTTTATGACTCCACCTTTCTTCCAGACTTCAGACGACCGCAGACGACCGCAGAAAATTAAGATTTAAGGCGTTTTCATTTACATGTCTCCTTTATCCTCTTTACAACCGAGGCATTAAGCCTTTGGCATTGATTTCTCCTACCTTTGTTTTAGAGGGTGAGGCTCTGATCATCAAAATTCTGTAGTCACTTTTGGGGGGGGGGGGGGGGTGGTCGGTCAAGTGCGACAGCATAAGGGGTTGTTTGATTTTTACTTTTGGATAATGCTGTCGTTTGCTTTGGCACTAATGCAAAGGCTCTCTTCCAAAACGTCTGTCCTTCCTAGTCCTTCATCGCTCTTTCTACCTCTACCATTCTCTCCCTCTCTCTTTCTCTCTCTCTGCCTGCATCAATGCACTTGACTGATCCTGTTAATAATGGTGTGCTCGGACGTCCACACAACAAGGCAGGGTGGGGGTGTCCAGTTGCTGATGATTTTGATGAATGGAGCGGAGACATTGTATTCAGTTCCAATTCAGTGGAAGAAACGAGGTACATGCATTCAAACAGGAGCCTTGTCACCTGTCAGTCACTTATTCTCTCACCTGTGCTAACCTGTGGTGTCCTCTGCAGTCCTGCACTTTCGAATGAATAGAAGGAGATGTACTGAGAAGGTGGCTTAAAGAAAAACGATTCGGGACTGTGTGTAGTATTCCTGATAGATTTGCTTCATACAAAGTGTCTTTCCTGTGCTTGAGGCACTGAACCATAGCTGTACAGTGACATCATTTGAAGGGGTTAGCGCATTAACTTTTTTTCACCTTAAAGTGAAATATTAACTGTCTTTTTTGACATTTTTTGCTGACTCTTGAAATGTAGCGAACTGACTAGTATGTGTAATGTTCATTTAATTCTGACATACTGCACTGGAAGATCTCCTGGAATCTTTTTTGCATGTGGTGATAGGTTTTCCACGGAATGTGGCAGTTATCTCTGGGTTTTTCCGGAATAGACTGCTGCTGTCCTTTCGGGCTGACGAGCATATTGTGATGAGGGGAATGCTGTGTTGCTCATGTCACTCCAAACCACAGGTTTGTTTGCAGCTGGAGAGACAGGTCGGGGCGAACAGACCTGCTTTTGTCCAGCTATCTGAAGTGTCCTGCGACAGTCCTGCCGTTCCCTGTGAAATAATCAATTTTCTCATCTCCCAGTTGTGTAAGAGGGGACTGTTTGGGCCCAATGTGAGATCTTGTCATGCAGCCCGGCCCCAAAATCCCTGGCAGCAGCTTCATATCAGTATCAGCTGGCAATAGCTGAAACCGTTGACCTGATGCTGACGTGATGGGGCAAAACAATGGTGCAACATACCCGCGCCAGGAAGTTGACACATTTTACACTGTAAATTAAGTGAAAATGGCATACTAAAAAATTAACTGACAGTAATCATAGTCTGATAGTCTTATTTCATTTAAACGCATCTTTTTTTACCAGCCAAACTTGCAATGCTATCAGTACTGTATGTCTTTAGCAGTAAACTGGCCACAGCACACTTCAAGAGACCTTTGGGTTTGAGAAAGGCGCTCTACAAATAAAAGTTAATCGTATTATCATCAGGAACTGTGAGTGGGTATCAAATTTCAAACTGTGTTGTCATAAAATAAAAATCTATTTACAAACCTGCAAATTTTGGATTAAAAAAGATGAATAATAAGAGATGTAACCAAACTCACCTAATCATTTGAGCCAGATATTGTGCCTAGATTGTGCCTGAAGTCCATCAAAACCATTAGACACTGAAGTCCTTTGGATTACATTGTGTGAAATGAAACTGTAAACCGTAGCCAGCTAATTACAAACATAGTTGTGAAAGAGCTAAGATGTGATAATTCACGTTGTCATAAATGGAGTCATTTTACTGCAGGCACATTCAGCCTGTATAGAAACGGTGTAAAGTTAATTTTGCAGACAACTTCTTGGCTACAATTCAGACAAACTTGGCTGAGTGCATTGTACAAGCTTGTATTTACCAACTTACCATGGCAAGCTTTGGCGATGCATCAACATATGAATGGAATGGGAGTTATACGGACACAAATACCCTGCTAATTATAAAATTTAATGAAAGAGGGCAGCCATTTAATGAAAGAGGGCATGCAAATAGTCACATTTCATCGTAATAATTAGAGAACTGAACAGTTAACTGAAATATCCCAATGCACGGTTTGGATTTTAAAAAGTTACTGTGTTATTTTAAATCATTTTTTAGTCTTCCAGTTTAGTCTTATAACATGCCAAAATTCAAACCAATGTTTCAAGTCTGTGCTTATCGGTGTCTCTGAATGTGAAAGCAGGGTTGCAGTTTGCATTTGTGCTATAAATGTCTAATTGGCAGTTCTCTGGATTAGGCAGCATGGCCAGACCAATATTGGATTTTGATATCAGCCCCAGTCTGTCTGTGTCCAGCACCCTTTCCCGAGGATAGTGTGTAGCCTGTAGCTTAACACAGCATCTTCTGAGCTGAAATGTAAACCAATGGGAAGAGATGTTTTCCTTTGGGATTTTGTGTACGGTCGTCAAAATTATTGCATTGTGTCCCCATATCAGAACCACGTACCTTTTTCGAATTCTGGGCAGGTCTGTGGGTTGGTTCCCAAGCAGGGGACCAACAAGTGAGCAGTATAACAAATCAAACCAGGCTAGGAAGTCGTATCACAAGGGGAAGTGTGTGTGTGGTGAGGGTGGGGTTGGTTTGTTAGTTTTTGCAGAGGACGTGTTATGGACACTGGCTTTATTGCCATAGTATTCTGTACCTCTGTGCTCACTGGCGACCCCTGTGTTCAGTTGGGTACCTGCAGTCGGCCTGAGCCAGGTGTGGAGGTTGTGCAGTCCTCCAGCACGACAAAAGTGGATCCCAGCTGGTGAAAGCTGTAAAGATGCTTCAGCTCGCTGCATTCAATTTCAAAGTACACTCGTCTGCCCTCCTGAATTGACAAGGCCTTTACGGCCATGAAATGCACTTTCAATTATAACTGGGAATTGTAGTTTGTGGATAACAAATTATTAAGTTAAGTTCAACAAATATATTGCTGTGCCCTTCACATCTCATCCTTGCCTAGCTAATATTTTCTTTCTGTTCTCTCCACAGTTACAGAGAAGGAAGTACAGCAGTGGTGAGTTCTTTTTTTACGCTTTCTTCTTGCCCTCACCATCTTTCTCTGCTTTCTTCCTTTCCTTCCCTATGCCCGTCTCTCATCGTCCTTCTGTATTTCTTGCTTTTTATCCCTCTTTTGCCTCCTTTTTTCTTTTTCACCCTGTGTTCCCTCATTCTTAATCTCCTGCTGTCCTTCCCGTGTGCAGCTCGGTCTGTTGGCAGAGAATGGGAGTTTGTCTGTCTCTCGGCCGCCCATTATCCCTCCCCAGCGTTTTCAGCGACAGAGCTGGCTGGCGTCTCTCTCCTTCTCTCGTTTGTTCTGTTACTCCCCCTCGCGCAGTCTAACTCCTTCTCCCACACTCTCACGCGCTCGCGTTGACACACACTCATGTGAACAGACCGCCGCGGGTTCGAGACTTCCAGAACCTCTCACGATCCTCCATGTCCCCAGGTCAAGCCTCGGCAGGGAAGGAGAGAGAGGAACCCCCCGGGGGCCTGCCGAAGGAGCCCTGGGCCCTGTGGCTTGGCCCCGCGGCTCGCCCCGCGGCGGCCAGCACGACGGGTCCGACCCAGAGGCCGCCCGTCACGGCTCGGCCTGGGAACGAGCTTAAAGGAGCAGGGCGGGCGGGGATGGGAGGTGGGGGGGGGGGGGGGAGTTGGCACGGCCGTTGCCGCAGGAGCCGGGCGCAAGGTCGTCCGTAGGGAGGAGGGGGAGCGCTGGCGCGGCGCTACCTGGGCGGCGGCCAGGCTCGGCGGCCGGGCGTTGACTCATCGCTGCCTGGCACTGTGCGTGCTCCCGACGGCAGAGCAGCGAGAGCCCTCGACCGCTCGTACCGCGCGGCGATTTTTACGCAGCGCTCAAAGCTTCAGCACAGCGCCCCCTGCAGGTGGCGGAGAGGAACGCGGGTTAGGTAACGTGGCAGAAGTGTAATGCGGGAGGGCTAGCACTCGGCTGGTATCACGCATGCATTTGTGTAAGGTGTGGTAGGAATGATGTTCTGGCTCAAACGAGGACAGGCCTATGGTATGCACAGCTGGAAGCCACATGGGCAGGCACTACATATGCCCGTCAGCTGAGGTAATGTTGGGTAAAGGTCAGTTTCACTGTAGCACATATGAAACTGTAATCTTCTTTAATCATTTTTCCCCAGAAGTACTGTGGTGTGACACACAGTGGGCCAAGTTCGTCTCTCACCTCTTCTGCCCCTACATAAATTGTACATGAGCGGGAGAATGTGAGTCTGTTGCATTGTGTGTGGTTTGGGTTGTGTTGAGGTGTGGCATATTGTGTAGCATTTGAAGTGTGAATGCGTGATGGTGGCAGTATACTCTTAGCTAAATCAGACCACAGCCAAACATGGCACTGCATACAAACGTGTACTCATTGCAGCTTTGAGCTGTTCGTTGAGTGACACTCCACGCCCGTGGAGTGGGGTATGTCAGCCTCTCTTTCTCTGTCTCTCTCTCTCTGTGTCTCTGTTTCTCTCCTCCCTCCTGCTTTTTCATTCTCCGTCTCCCTCGCTCTCTTGTTCCGGCTCTCTCTCTTATCTCCCACTCCGCCTCCCCCTCTCTTTCTCTGTTTCTCTCTCTCTCTCGGTCTCATTGTTGTTCAGGCTTCAGTGAGTGGAGAAGCTTCCAGAATAAAAGCACGAAGAGTCAGTTCACCCACGCCTGTGCCAGCGCGAGTCAGAGAATCCCTGTTCTTACCCGACCGCTGCGTCTGCTCTCGTTATTACCCACGGCCTCTGCTGCGACGCTCCCATTATTCCGTTCGTTAGAATTATCGCCCCGCACGTTCAGTCACAAAGCTGAGCTCAGCAGCCCCCCCCCCAGCTTCTCGACGGCTCGGCGGGGTAATCTGCGCCTTACGATAAGCAGCGGATGGAACCGTGTTTGCGGAGAGCAACAGTTGCGGATGTTACGCTTAGGAGTACGGACTGCTCCCATGGGCAGGGGACGGGTGTGGGCGCCTCAGTTCCTCAGTTTGTGGGAGCTTTGGCGTTGCGTCCGTAGGATCTGGGACCTGGGGCTCTCGTTAGAGCTAAGCAACCGGGAAAGCTGGGGAAATCTAAGCTGCTGTCACGGGATCAAGCTATGGGGGGGGGAGCGGGGGGTGGGGGGCCCACATGGTGTGTAATTAGTGGGAGGGTGTCCATGGCCTGGTGTGATCTGCGGTGGACTGGAGCCCGTGACTCAGACGCACGCCGCCCTGCCGTCCCAGCCCAGAACGCGCGTGTTATTTACCGCTGGACCGGACCCACGGAGCCTGCCTGTGGGTATCCGGCCGGGGCACACATCAGATGTGACAGCGCCCCCCCGCAAGGTGGGGTGCGGCAGGACGGGGGTCGCAGCGTGCTCCCTGGTCGGCCCTTAATCAGCCCGTCGCCACGCTGGTCTGCGCGTCTGTTTCGGCGTCCCCCGCTCTCCACGCCGCTAGCGGGCTGTGCGTGGAGCGGCGCCGTCCGTGCCAGCCTCTCCCGTGCAGAGGAAGCTGCTGCTGCGATAGCGATGGCCCGTACGGCATTCTGGGATTGCAGCCATAAGAAAAAAGGCCAAATGAATTCCAGCTGGGTCCCGAGACTGCGGTTTTAATTTCCTTTTAATTTATTAGTTTATTTGACAGGGTCAGTGCACAGTAATAACATTTCTGTAAATGTGCCAGAGTTAGCCAGGGAGGTTAATTTTTATCTGTAGACCCAGGGCTACATTTCTATGAACAGTGGGAGGAAACTGGAGTACCCAGAGGAAACCCTGGCAAACACTGGGAGAACGTGCAGACGTCAAACAGAGGGGATCCGGGCCGGGCGTGATCCATACCTTGAACCTCCTTATTGCATGGCAACAGTGCTAACTACTGCACCACTGCGCCGCTTGTAGGTAATACCACACACAGCTGGCAGTCTGGAAAACCATCCTTGGATTTTTATTTTATCCTTTTCTCCCCTGTATTGGGTTTTTATCCAGCAAATTGGTTTTTCCACGCCTGTGTTCGCACAACCTCTCTGTCACACTGTGGAATGGCCTTCACTTCTTCTCCCGCTCTTCTTCTGCCTGGTTGTTCTGTAGTGAAAACGATCATTTAGTGCGGTCTGTGCTGCAGTCTGTAGTCATGGGGAGGTGGGGGCGGGGGTGGGTGTGAATCAGAGCGAAACTCTGGCAGTGGGGTGGGAGTGGGGAATTGAGGAGGCAGGGGGTCTCCTCTCCATAGGAGCTCAATCCAGTGTCCCTGCACGCCTCCCAAAAAGCTCTCTTTTTCTAATGAGTTTTTCCCCCTCGGTTCTATTGACTGGTTGAGAAGCGCACACGGAATGGCTTTGGTGGAGCGTGAACGCGACTGCTTTCTGCTGCTTTGCATTTTGTAATGGCCAGTCGCCATCTTGTTTTCCTGAGGCCGATAGAGTTGAATGAAAAATCCATCTTCAAAGCACCGGGAACTAATCCTGCCGAGCGTTCTCTCAAATGTGCTTATCAGTCATTTCACTGGTAAACCTGCTACAGATGAACCTAAGGAATTCACCTTTAACACTATCCCATGACAGATTGATTGATTGGTCTATTGATCTGCAGATAGATGCCTGCACACATTTAGAATTCTACCTTATGGAATGTGAACTACTGGAAGAAAGGAAAGGATGAATTAATGCAATACCTATTACGCCCAAATGGATTTGTTTGCTAAATTTAAAATGTAACAGTTGTGGGCCATTCATACAATTCTGATAATGGCACCAATCATTTCCACTAGTTGGATAATGGCACCAACAAATAGTCATTATGTCCTTAAGGACCTAACACTTTGGTACCCATCAAGGACCACAATTTTTTACTGAAGGTGCTCATTAACTTATGGTAGTTAAAGAAAACCTATGCCCTTGTTCTAAGTTATTGTTTTTTTTTATTTTTTTTTTATTAATTTACTGTCGAAAGAGAATATATTGTTCATAGGTTCTTAGTATTTTTCCTCAGAATTTAAGGTTTTGTTTGTGTAGATATTTTACTGGCTGCTTCCTGCATCTGGAACACACCTCTCTGTGCATTTCTACTGCTGCTTTTTGAGAGGATGGGAGATGGATATCTAGAAGATTGGTATATTTTAATTGCTGCTGTGTTTGTTTGTGTGTGTGTGTGTGCACGCGTGTGTGTGTGTGTGCGTGTGTGTGTGTGTGTTTTTAAAACCATGTTATCATATAATTCAAGGTGAAATTCCCCTTTATGGTACACACTCGTAGTACTTTGTCACCTTCTCAAATGTGAAGCCAGGCATAGGCACTGCATCTCTGTTCTATGTCAGGCCCGCCTCCTTTGCATCTGCTTTTCAAACGACACAGCTGATGAAATCCATGCACTTGACTGAGATAAGTGCGGACGGACAACGAGGGAGGCTGTTGCAGGTGACCTGTTTGTTCCTCGTATAATGACAAGCATCCACTGCGTGCTGATTAGTGAAGGGAGGGAAATGCCCTTCATCTTTGTGCATACATTATCTCTGATGAGACCTTGGTTTCTGGCAGTCATACAGGCCTTGGATGCAGCTTGAAACAGGCGCTGTTGGCGGTGGCTGTTAGTTAATGCAGCGATGTGCTGTACAGCGCTCTGAAGTTTGAACAGGACGTTTTTATGCCTCCGCGACGGCACAGCCGTGGCCGGAGGCATTATGTTTTCGGGATGTCCGTCCGTCCTTCCATCCGTCCTTCCGTCCTCATTCTGAGGAACGCCTTGAGGGAATTTCTTCAAATTTGGCACAAACGTCCACTTGGACTCAAGAATGAACGGATTAGATTTTGGTGGTCAAAGGTCAAGGTCACTGTGACCTCACAAAACGTGTTTTTGCCTTGGTTGGCGGAGGCATACAACCGCGAGGCGGTATTTCTAGTTGTTTCTGTGGAAGAATAGGATGGCCAACGTTTTTATTCGTTTTTTCTGAAGCAGAATAAGACTGAACCGCTGTGCTTTTAATTCCATTTGAGCAGCTGATTACATCCGCTCTTGAAAGCCATGACTGTTTTTGCAAATCTATTATTGAGAAAGGGTCGGTCATCATTTCCATTCTCAGTCATTTTCATTTTATGATTTTATTAATTTGTGCTGGGTTCCCTCCTTGAAAAAGAGGTCAAACATAATTTTCTGCTAGAGCTTTTTTTTAACAGCCAGGAAGAGGTTTCATTGTGCCAGATTTTTATAGTTGTTTAAGTTTTTTTTATATTTTAAACTGCATTAATGAGGAAAGGGAAAAAATAGATCAGGGGCCAAAGATTTAGTTTGATGAGAAAAGAAATTGTTCTCTCTGAAGCCTGTCTTTTTTTGAAGTAATAGCCTAACTGAAGTGTGTCATCACTGCAACGAGCTTGTTGGCATTACAGATCTTAAGAGCAGCCCGACTGCGTAATGGTGTTTAAGGAGATGCGGAGGCAGCAAGAGGGACTTTCCCCTTGCGTGTCTACGCATCCATCGGAATGAGTCGCAATTTAAAATGGGGTCGCGGCACCTTCTATTTCGTGTCGAAATGGGTCGTCCTGGGGATTAGCATTCCTTACCTGTGGAATCAGCGGCTCGACAGGATTTCGCTTTGAACGAATTAGCCTCGTTTTACGCCTTTACGCCTTTCTAATTGACGAACAGGGGGAAAACGAAAATAAAGGAGCGTTTATCTCAGGTTATATGCAAATGAGGGAACTGGCGCAGTCTCTCGCTAAGCCTTCCTCTTTTTTCCGCCTTGCTCGCTCTGTGCAGTTTTCCTCGGTTTTGCCTATACGACGATAGTTTCTTTTTTTTTTCTAAAAGCGCGATTAAAACTTTCAGAGCGAGGAAGATGAAGAGCGAATGAAGTTTCCGCCGCCCGTCAGCGATTCGCTCGCTCGTCGGTCCCTCGCTCGCCTTGATTGTGGTAAATCTTCATTAGCGAACCCCGTCTGTGCTAGAAAGCCGCGGCGCCTCGCGTGGTCGTGCGTCGCTTAAAAAGCGGCGGGAACGCAGACGGGCTTCCCGCCTGGCCTGGGGCGCCGAGGACGGAGCGGGGAGGCCGTCGCCGTTTTCCGCCGGTGCGTTTGCAGATGACGCGCGCTCTGCTAGGTTCTCCCTGACATCTGTCACCGCAAAAATCCTTGCTCTTTGTAGGTCTACACGCATACACACACCTTCCCCCACATTCTCATCCCTTAATTCTCGCTCTCTCGCTCTCTCTCTCGCTCTCTCTCTCCCCCTCTCTGTCTCTCTCTCTCTTTCTCTGGTTCTCCCTTTGTTCATCACTGTAAAATTAATTTTTTTTTTTTTTTTTTTTTTTTTTTTTTTTTAAGACAAGAGCTGACAATGGAGAAAGTGATAAACCAAATGAACGATTGCTCTTCACAGAAGGACTGGGCTCACCTCTGCATAAAATGGCCTTCACATGGTGATTGGACCTAACAGCCGGCTAGATTGATTCATGAATTATTCCGTGCGTCCCGGGGTACAAAATGGATGAGAGGAGCCAGAGATGGGAATGAACCGAAGCAGGAGCAGCCTGCAGGTTCCGCGAGGGGGAAAACGAGCTCATCTGATGCCCAGGCAAACTAAAGCGAAGCTTTAGGACTTAACTTTAAATCGCTTCGTGATTCGGGGCGAGCTGAAGAACGATGAGCTCTCCGAGCGGACTAAAACGCAGCTGCAGGCGGGAGCCGGTTCTCACAGTCTCTGGTTTTCAGATAATAATGCCGAACAGTCTGCTCCTCCTAATCCGACCGTGCCTCCTCCTTGCTTATCTGTTCTCCTCCCTCCCCTCCCCCTACTCTCCCCTTCCCCAACTCCATCTCTCCCCCAGGTACAAAGGCTTCATTAAAGACTGTCCCAGCGGTCAGCTGGACGCTGCAGGCTTTCAGAAGATCTACAAGCAGTTCTTCCCCTTCGGGGACCCCACCAAGTTTGCCACTTTCGTCTTCAACGTCTTTGACGAGAACAAGGTAAGGGCACGAGCTGTGGCCTCGTGGCCGAAGGGGCCTGGGTGTCTGGATTTGCCGACAGAAAAGTGCGCTGGCGCTCTGCGGCCTGAAGGGGGCGCACACATGAATGGATGAATGGGTCCAGCTTTTCTCAATCTGTTGCGCTGGAAGGTATGACAGATGGAGCGTGTTGAAGGAAATCGAAGGTGTGGGGTTTTGGATCATTCAGATTAATAAAGTGGTGCAATCATTTTGCAGAGGAGAAAGAGAGAGGGAGGGGAAGGCAAAATGCGAAAGGTGTCACATGGGCGCATTTTAAACCGTTCAAATGCTTCCCTCGCCTGTTGGAAGCCCCTTCACCCTTCATCGCCTCCTCTCAGACTCTTCTCGATTTTTGGGGCCTCGTCTGTCTGTCTGTCTATCTGTCTGTCTGAGACGCCTGTGGGTGCTGCATAGGGAGCTCGCTCAGCTCTGTTTTCCCATGAAAGCTTGACAGCGCAGCCTGCTAGCGTTTCTTCTTCCCGCCGTTGTTGATAGCGGTTCATGAAGCGGCCTCGCTCTGGGTTTCCGGGCCGTTCCGCGGGCCCGTCGGAAGCGTGGCAGCTCCATTTGTCTGGTGACAGGTTTCCTCTCGTCAGGTCAACAGACTTGGACACCGCTGAAATATTGCTTTCCGAATGCTCATTTACTCGCACGGCTTGCTGATTTGCTAATATCGTTGAAAAGCACGCTGGCAGTCACCTACACACACCCCTGTCATAACTGCAGTTATCTTACATTTGCCCAAATTAAAAAAAAAGTTCTTTCCCCTTTCAGGAGCTTCTGAGCGTCTCGTAAAACTTCCCACCACTAGCATGGTCTGGGCCCTGTTGTCACGGCTTCTAAGGTTGAAGCATCGTCTGTCTCATTAGCCGGTTGTGAATAGGAGCCCTTGGCTACGGGACAAAATGGGCCTTGGGGGGGGGCGGGGGTCAGTGGGTGTAAGTTGACAAGGGATCCTGGGAGAACTACTGCTTACTACATCCCATTTCTCTCTCAAGTACTTCTGCCAAATTGCTTTAAGTGTGGGTGGCACATATAGTTGGTGACTGGAAGCGCAAGTGGTGATTCCACAGCGAAAAATAGAAAAAGGTGGCTATCGGTGTTTAAATGACTTTACAACTCTTCTCTTCTACCGTGACTTGTTGTAGGAGCAACTTGTGTGTGTGTGTGTGTGTGTGCACGGGCGTGTGTTTCCCCTGCTTACACATATTCGCACCTGTAATCACGTGCCTGCGTGTGCTCTGCGTGTACGCGCTCTAAAGCCTGTTCTTCGTGTGGATGGCGAGCGGGGGGGTAAAGGCCCATTAGTATTCCCCCGCCGCCGCGTCTCAGCTCAGCGCCCGACCCCCGACGGCGGATTCCTCTCTCCCGGAGCACGTCTCGCTTTGAAGACGCGGGGGGGCTATCGCGAGCGGGCGAAACCAAATTCCGCGCCTCGCCGCGTCGTCTTCACGGACGGCGCCCGGCACCCGCCGACGCCATTATGAAAATAACAGCGTTCCGCGGAGGAGGAGGAGGAGGAGGAGGACAGAGCCGCGCGATAATAGGCTCTCGCCGGGCCGAGCGGGCGATTGGGTTTCCTCTCACTGGGGAAAGCGCCGCGCCCGAGGCGAAACGCGCCGGCCGCCATCGCCGCCGTCCCGAACGGATGTATTTTTCACGGGAACGCCGTGTCCGTCAGAACACGCGCTTTCAATCAGCACGCGAGCGGGGAAATTGCTCAAAGCCCCGCGTTTCCGAGGACAGAAAATCTATCCCTTGTGTGAAGTAATGGGGGGGGGGGGGGAATGACTGAACAGCGTGAAGAAGAACAGACAGCCATGAAGCGAAATGAGAGCCGGAAGGGAAAAGGAACAGACGGGGGGGGGGGTGTACTCCCAAACTTTTGCAGTTTTATAAAGTAGTCTGATGAATGTGAGAGACGCAGGGCCGAGCGGAGCCGTGATTGTCTGTGTGACAGGAAGCGGGCCGCAGAACGCATCTCTCTGATGACCCGCGCCGGCGAGCCGTAGCCTTGGGGGGGGCAGGCAGCAGGTGCAGCGCAGAAATAGCAGCGGGCACACCCGAGAAGTGCGCCCCACTTTCTGCTTCTGAGTAAAGTTGGGGGGGAGGGGGGAGTTGTGGCGCCGATGCTATTGCTGGAAGGTTTTTGTTCTCTCTTTCTCTCTCACTCACTGTCTGTCTCTCCCTCCCCAGGACGGACGCATCGAGTTCTCCGAGTTCATCCAGGCGCTGTCCGTCACCTCGCGGGGAACCCTGGACGAGAAGCTCCGATGTAAGGGGACGGGAATTCGCGCCGGGACACCCGATCCCTCCTCAGGGCGTTTCACTTCCTCCATAGCTGTGTGCATGCAGGAGGCCTGCCACTCTCCTCAGCACCCCCCCCCCGCTGACCCAGCTACTGCCCACACTCACAACACACAAGTGTGCACACATACATACTCAAACACACACATGCTCACACATGCACAAGCACTCACACATACACACACGGACACACACGCATTCGCAAAACATACGCACATACATGTACGCACACGCACTCGCGCATACATGCACACTTACTTAAACACACACACATACGCACTCACACACACACGCATTCTCATACATGCACAAGCACTCACACATACACACACGTGTACACACATACGCACTCATACACACACACACGCACTCTCACACAAGCACTCACACATACACACACGTTTGCACGCGCATTCGCAAAACTTACGCACATACATGTACGCACTCGCGCATACATGCACACATACTTAAACGCACGCATACGCACTCACACACGTGCAATCAGTTCCTCACACACTCAACATTCCTACCAGTCACAGTCTATTTCACACACTCGCATGCACACAGAGATTTGCGTTTGTGACAGGCCTTTGAGGGGCTTGTGTCTAGCATATCACACAGGGATAGCTGTCTGTGCAGACAGATGTCTTCACTGACAGGCAGAGCGGGGGGGTGCTGAAGTCATTGTAGATTAGCGGCAGGCTTTGTCCACTCGCGGCTCAGAATGTAGCGGTTTGGCTTCCGAGCTCAGAGGATAGTGGAGTGTGACACGCACGAATGCTAATTATCCGCGTTTCTTTAATCGCCACTGCAGGGGCTTTCAAGCTCTATGATCTGGATAACGACGGCTACATCACACGCGATGAGATGCTGAACATCGTGGATGCCATTTACCAGATGGTGGTAGGTTCTGCTCTTCACGTGAGCATGTCACAGCCTGTAACTTTAGATTGCATTGCTTTACAATTACAACTGCAAATTTAGCAGCACTCTCATCCAGGACAACTTGCATAAGTTTCTTGCATTGCGCTTCTACCTAGCATACATATGTGCAGCTGGGTATATACTGAAGAAATTGTAATTAATAGTTAAGTATCTTACTTGAGGATACAATGGCAGTGTCCTACCTCGGAATCGAACCTGCAAACGTCCGGTTGCAAGTCCAGTTCCCTAACCATTTTGTTACACTGCTGCCACTGTAAGGTCAACCTCAGTTAGTTTTGCTGTGGCAGGCTTGACTCGGCACATGTGGCATTAAGCTACATTGGTCTTTTAAATGTTACGTTGAACCTAACTACCTGTGTGTGTGTGTGTGTGTTTTGTCAGGGAAACACTGTGGAGCTGCCCGAGGAAGAGAACACTCCAGAAAAGAGAGTGGACCGTATTTTCGCCATGATGGACAAGGTAGAGAGAGCTGACGAACAAATCAGTGAATGTTTGACATCTTTAAGATTAACCTGTTGCAGAGGACATGTTAGTTAAGCATGGCACGAGAAATTCCAAAAATGGCAGAATATCCTGTGTATCACAGTTTGCATAGATACACACAATATCGCAAGCTTCCATAGTTCTTCATTGACCTTTTGAATTTTGCAGTCTTGGTTGCACAGAAGCAAAAGCTAGACAATTGCAATAAAGCTACGCTGATCAAGATAGCAGTCCTTTCCTCTTAATAAAGGCAAACGGACGGCTGAGATTCAGGGCCAGGGGCCGGTAAGTGGCTGTGCTGGGACAGAGTGAGAGCGATGAGGCTGGCTTAACGTGCTGGAGCACAGACAGGCATCGGAGAGTCAGAGAGGCAGGAGGAACCGGACGCAGCAGAGCCCAAGCAGAACTTCCGCAGTCGGTTGTCGACGCTCAGTTGGAGAGGCAGGATTGATTCTTTTCCGTGGAGGCGCAAAGTAATGTTCCACAGGCTGACAGGAACAGTAAGCACGGCAGGGATGGATGGACTTCTTACTGCGGTACGGAGAAGCTGGGGATGCGAGGCTGCCAGCTTCAAGCTAGGGACAAGCTGTGGGAACAGGAGAGGAGTCCCACAGTAAACAGCACACCCCCACCCTCCCCAATTCTACCCTCCCCCTCCCAGACACAGACTCACACTCTATCTCTCATGCTCACACGCACAACAGACGCATTGTTTGACATTGTGTGAGCAGATGCACACATGCACTTTCTCTCTCTCACACACACCTATATATACATACACACACACTTTCTCACACACTCACACACACGCACATAAGCACACACATTCACACACTCACACAGACAGGCTTTCTCCCTCTCTTACTGTCTCACACTCACACACACTCACAATCTCTTTCTCTCTCTCTCTCACTGACAAACAGGCTTGCTCCCTCTTTCTCTTCCTCTCTCTCGCATAAACACACACACTCACATTCACACACGCTCTCTCACACAAACTGTCTTTCTCCTCTCTCTCTTACTGTCTCTCTCACGCATGAACACACACACATTCACACATACTCTCTCACACAAATAGGCTTTCTCCTTCTCTCTCTTACTGTCTCTCGCGCACACACACACACACACACACACACACACCATCAGCAGGGAAAGTCACAGAACGCCGCCCCCTGTGCCAGCGGCACGCTCCACTGCAGTGACCGTCTGCCAAACACCGACCGATGCTGAATGCTGACCACACCCACGGCTGAGCTCCCTCTGCGAGCCCGCACACATCCCCACACCCTCACACTCCCTCACACCTCAGCTCTCATATCCACACACTGCTGCGCACCTACACCCGTCCAGCCTCACGTCCCTCTGCCCCACTGTCACACCCCCACACTTCACTCCGCCAGTCCCCCCCCCCCCCATTCTCCCATACCTTATACACACAAGCCCCATGCCTTCCCATTTCACATCCCCCCACTATCATACCTCACGTTTCCGACACACACTCAGATTCTACACCCCCACATTCACTCACCTTCACACATTCTCTCATAATTTACAGTATATTAAGATATAGCATATCTCATCCCATGCCTGCCTGTCTCCCAGGATAAGAGGACCCTTCATATGTGGAGTTATCCACATTTTATCCGAGCTCTTGTCATCCACCAATTATCCAAGCTCCTGCCAATTACACGGATAGTAGGTCAGGATACTCATCACGGCTGTGAGGATCCAACAGCACCACTCAAAAGCACCTATCAAAAGTGGGGCTCTTGTGGAAACTGTCAAAGTAGACCAGCCAAAAAAAGTAGGATGGCTTGAGGGAAGAAGCAGGGGAGGTCTATTTGCAGTTGGAGTGAAGCAGCTCTGTGGAACAGCTCCCTCTGCCAGGCGCGCGGTGTAACTGCGCGCGGGTCCGGCGGGGGGCCGAGGGGGTGCCGACGCGTGGCCGACGCGCCGGCGGCCCCGCTTCCCCCCCCCCCCCCCCGCAGACCCACCGCAGCCCTGCCTCCCCTCTCCCCTTTCAGAACGCCGACGGCAAGCTGACGCTGCAGGAGTTCCAGGAGGGATCGAAGGCGGACCCCTCCATCGTGCAGGCCCTCTCCCTGTACGACGGGCTCGTATAGGCGCCCCGGGGGAGAGAGGAGGTGAGCGGGACCGCAGCGCCTGCGTGTTGACAGGCGGGGGGGTGGGAGGGGGTGTTGGGACTCCCGTCCGTTTCCTTCCGCACACCCTTAACCCAGCAGTCCCCTGGGGAGGGGGGTGGTTTTACTCACTGTTACTAAGTGTGTAATCATTTTTCTTTATCGTTAGCATCTCTGGCTAACGGTCAGTGATGAGCAGTTCTTTTTTAATGATAGTAATTTCTTTAATGACATTTTAATATGGTATTTTAATATCTTGTTGCACCTATGGTGTTTATTCACTTAAAGCTAGGAGTTCCTGCGCTGTGTTCTAGCTGGTCAGCTGAATGCTGATCAGATTAAATTGCACAGTGGTTTGCATAGAATGTAGCCAACGTTAGCTACCCAGCTATATTAGTAACTATATTAGCTATATTATTTTTTTATGTAAGCTAGTGCTTCACACAGAAATTTAACTGAGGAATGGACAACTTTTTTTTCAATGAGCAGTTTATAAAAACATTCTAATGGGAATGAGCAGCTCATTAGCTAGGTTCTGCAGATTGTAAAACAATTACAAATACTTGCAATTATATCTGAATTCATTTCAGTCAGTCGAAGGTTTGGCACTTTTCAGATATGCTTCTGATGTAAAACAACTAGTGTACTGCCTATATACCATGGCAACGTCAAATCAGTGATACAGTTCTTCACGTTAATGCCCAAAATGGGTAATATGAATATGCCTTCTTTTCAGTTCCCCATTTACTTACTCAAAATGAGTGCGTTGTCTTTGTCAGATGTCTTTGTTGGCGTTCCTCATTTTTAGCAAGCAAACCCATTGAAGTGTAGCAGATTTTATGGTTCAAATGTGTCCACTAGGGGGTGGCTGAGTTTTGAGTTAGTGTTGTCTCCCGGATATTATGACCCTTCATTATAGACTGAAAGGTTTAGATTAGTGTGAGCGTAAATGAATATATAGCTATCTTTTCACATACATTCATACATTCACTTTATTGGTATTGTGAAGTGAGTGGTTTTAACTAAAATGATGAATGTTCTTTACTATATCTGCAGCATAATTTTTGATACACCTTTTTGACTGAGGAAGTTCTGAGCTGAGTACTGAGCATATTCTTGGGGACTTTATGTTAATTTTTTGTCTTAGGGAAAAAACACAGCACTGATATTGTAATCTATAGAAGCGAGCTATTTCTGCCACGTTTCCATTGTCTGTAATTTAAGCTGGTTTAAGTGTCATAGCTTAATTTCACCACTTAATCATGAACTAAATATAGTTTTTTGAAATTGGAATTTGCCACAACTGAAAAATCTGAATCTGTGGGAGGGAAAAATAAGTCAAGGGATAAATTACACAAATAACAGTAAACCAGCACAGTTATTAGTATCCATAAAAGGTTATTTTAACATTTAACTCAATGAAAAACTGGCACTGAAGATCCACAACAACCTAATATAGCTGCACCCCGCATTACCTGATTCTGCATTTCATTACCTGGACTGCTAGTGCAATACTGTGTTAATGTCATTGCTCTGGTGTCTCGAGCATGTCTGAATTCGGTGTGAAGCTTGTTATTCCTGGACTTCTCTGCATGCGTTCGCATGTAGGGCGTTTGTGTGGGAGTTTGTGTGCGTAGGGGCGGGTGTGTGTGTGTGTATGGGCGCGCGTGGGAGTTTGGATGCGCGTGAATGTGTGTGTGGGCGCGCGTGGGAGTTTGGGTGCGCGTGGGTGTGTGCGTGGGCGCGTGTGTGTGTGCGTGGGCGCTGGTGTGTGTGTGTGTGTGGGCGCGTGCGCGAGGCCACGCGTGTGTGAGCTCGCCTGTAAGGCCGGCCGTCGCCCGAGGCTTCTGAAACCAGCCGCGGCTCGGCCACGCTCCTCACACGAGGCAAGCCAGCGCCGATGGGCCGCTTGTTTAGCCGGGAGCTTCTCCTCAGCGCCCTCATAAATTATTCAGGCACTCGCTGTTGATTGCTGGCAATCAAGGGCCCCGGTGAAGGGGAGGGGGAGGGGGAGGGGGAGGGGGAGGGGGAGGGGGAGGGGGAGGCCGCCAGAGCGTTGGCCCCCGTTCAGTTAGCGCCACTCCAGCCCCGAACCCCTCCCAAAGCGCGAGTGACCTCATTAAGGCCAGTCCCATCTACCGCGCCGCTGCTGGGACACAGTGATTTCAAGTGGTGGTGAAGTGTGTGTGTGTGTGTGTGTGTGTGTGTGTGTGTGTGTACGTACGTGCGTGTGTGCTCTTCCGTGTGTGCATATATTATATGTGTGCGTGCATTTGTGTGTGCGTGTCACACCCCTCCCCTCCTCTATATAAACATACCGGCCGGTCCTCCAGCATCTGATTTCAGCTTGTGCTTTTTCTGTCCCCTCTGCACAGATACCCAAGCAGTGTTCACTCCAGTGCCATTACACTTGTTCTTGGAAGAAGCCAAATGTCTCCTTGGACCCCCCACCCGGAAGACGACGGGAGAAACGGGGGGGGGGGGGGGGGGTCACAGGAGCCAGCCGACGAGATTTGCCTCTTGCCATTCAGTCATCTCCGTCATCGCCCAGAACATCAAGCCTCACTGTGGCTGAGGAACTGTATTTGTAGAAGGAAAAAAAATGGAGACAGACGTGCGAGAGGACAGAATGTGAGGAGGAACTTGCCTTGAATGCTTTTTCCATTTCTGTGTTTCCCTGCTTCATTGGAACTGCAGACGCGGCGACTGGCGACGGCGCCCCCTGTGGGCTCAGCGCGGACAGAGCAGCTTTTTCCGCTCACGTGACCACCGGGGGGAGTGCGGTTACGGTTACCGGGGAGAGCTAACCTGGTCGGCGCTCACTATTTTGGAGTTCTCGGGAAAGAACAGATAAATCGTCAACCTCGTTTATGTATATATTGGCTTTTAACACTTGAAAATGCAACATTGCTGAGGTTTTGTGAAAGTGTTGTGCATTCACTTAGAATGAAACTTAAGTGTTATTTATAAATTATTTTGCTTTTTATATTGAATGAAACCGTCCATATACTGAAGATTTTAAGAGATATGGTATCCTAGGCTACGGTGCTGGCTTGGAGTGTAAGCATTGTAGCCTAGGATACCATTCTGCTCACTCCTCACTTCTCAGAGAGGAGAAACTTTAGGAGGAGATGATTCTTTCTGTATTAATTTAATGTGTTTTAAGGTACAGTATGTTTCCATTGTGTAGTCGGTGTTCCTTCACTTGCTTGCACCAGCAAACACTCCGCAATGTGTCAGACTCGCACCATTGTGTGAAACGGCTACAGTGTTGTCAATGCGTTTGACTAATAAAAGGCTGTGTGGAACAGACCGCCTTCAACCAAAAAAAAAGAAAGAAAAACAGCCCACAAATCAGTTTTCATGCACATTATATTTCTTCAATGATTTCACCGCTTCCCTTGTTCTTGATGTTTAGTGGGAGGAAGGCTGTCTTGCGGTTTTTCGCCTCCCTTGCAGGAGTTCGAGGACTGAGATGCTTAGCTCGTGTGCGGTCACGCTTCCCGCGGTCGAGAAAGAAAGGGATTCCTCCCTCCCTTCTTAAGACCCCCAGACGACTGGGGAAGTAACATGAATTGCTCTGCTGTGTCTTTTTAGTGTCTTCTCAGTGATGTGATTTCCTGTTAAACAAAGCCATAGCCCTCGTGTGTGTAAAGGCTTTTTGTTTTGGCCTGTGAGGTCCCTAAGAAGTGTCAACGCATTATGGCCTTCTCAGGCCTCATTAATTAAAACCTCTCTCGAGCAACGTGGGTCAACAGAAAAGAAAAAAAAAACCTTTCCTTTGTCCGGCTCCATAAGTTAATATCTGAATTGCCGTGTAGATCACAGAACAATTGTCTCCAATGTTGCTGCTTCTGCTGCACTGAAATAAAAAAAGATTGCAGGGTGTCTTTTTTTCTTTTTTTTTTTGCTATTAGTGATTCTGCCTGATACGTTCCTTTGAATGTCAGCTCCAGTACTCCTTAGGTTGATGTGAAAACCTTTTTTTTATTTTCAGAGAGAACTCTTTTGAAAAAAGAATTTTAAAAAATAATGAGATCTTTCATCTTGTAGAATGAGCAAATTGCTCCAGCTCTGGGGTAGTCTTCAGATCCGAGCCTTCGCTTTGTTCCTGCTGTCATTATGGTCTGTCATATTTTACACACACTTTTGACAGGCTGTGAACATCCAGAGTGTATCAGTCTTGTGCTGTCTGTTCCGTTTTAAAAATAAATCACAAAGTGCACTCATTCTGATCGCCTACATTTTGACCAGAAGCCCGGTGTGTTTAGTGAATATCTAGAGACACTACTTTGAAGAGGGAGGTCTTTCCTCTTGGCTTGATGAGCTCTTGCTCAATATCCACTTTGTCAGGCTAATGTGATTTGCATTTTTTGTATTGACATTCAGAAGGTATTGCAGGTTTTTCGCTGGCCTCTCTCGTCTCATCAGGAGGGAATCGGTGTGACTGGTTCTTAGCAATATGTGCTTTCAACCTCATCTTTGACAAATCAAATACTCAAATAATAGTTTTCTTTGGTTCTTGCAGATAGCTTCTGATATAAAATGAACATCAAAATACTGATAAAAGTAAAAATATTATTTTCATATTTGTTTTACGATTCTAAAAAACGGCAATGGCGTTTTGCAGTTAGACTGAATCTGCAGCAACCTGAGGGACCCATTGTCAACTCTGGTATTAACTGGACTTCTCCACTAGATGCAGTTGAACGCACAACAGATCCAATCCACATTGACGCTAGGCAGATTTTAGCCTTAATGGCTCACTGTGGCCGTGATGTCACCCTTATCTCACCCAGCTGACCCCTGTCTGCGGGAGATAACTCTGCCGGTTAGGGCAGGAAGGAGGTTTGAGGACCTGAATTGGGAAGAGGGCGCATGGATCAAGAAGCTCCACTGTCTGCCTCTTCTTCTCGCTTGTCTCCTGATTTGGTTTATACTGCCGGGAATCGGCCCCATGGGTGGCAGGCATGTGCTGCTCTGTACTGTTGACATTTCACAGTAACAACGCCTGCAGTAAAGATATCCTCTGGCAGCTGATATGTTGGAATGAAATATCGGCCGTGGCCGCTGTAACCAGAGATTCAAGAAGAGAGAGATTGTATGTGTTTATGTTTTTGTTTTTAAATTTCCATCTGTAATTTCTATGTCTGGCCACAGGTTTATTTATTCATTTTTTATTGTTTTGCCAAAATCACCACAGAAGTTACTGTGCAAACAGTATATTAAAGAATAGGGAATTATCAATAATAACGGCTCACTGTGGCCGTTTGAAAACAAGATGTTCAACTTGAATTGAATTCTAGGTTTACTCCTTTGTTACCTCGGTGAAGTTATAGGTTCCTCTGTATTTGATATGGAATAAATAGTGGCCTGACAAACTGCATTTTATATGAGTGCCCCAATCCAGCCAATAACAATGTTAGACAACTGTTTTTCTTTCTCCAAAGGAAGACCCTGTCTCAACTCTGATCGCATTGAACAGTTGCTTTAAAAAAGTTACAAAAATTTGCCATTCTTTTGCCTACAGTGCACTAAGAGTAGGGTTAAAGCAAACACACACGAAAACTATGTAAAAAATTCCTATCTTGGCTGAAGCAGTTATGTCCATTTTACAACAGGAAGTGGCCTTCGATTAAAATAAAATGTGGAGAGGCACAGAGGTAGAGGTACCGGCATATACAGCTGTTTGGTGATTGTATTATAATGTGGTTGCTTGACTGATGTCAGGATATAGCGTGGGGGGGGGGGTGGGGTGGGGGGGGGGGGGGGTGCGTTCGATCACCACACACTGTTCCCCTCCTCCCAAATCACCTTCACAGCATGTTCTGGGTTCTGTTCCATCCAGCAGGGCCGTGGAGTTTTAAATATAACCAAGGTCTTGAGCCAAAGTGATTGGTGGAAAGGAGAAGTGTTAGTGGTGGTATTAACCTGACAGTACCTGTATACATTTTGTTGCTATTTTTTCTCCCACTTACAAGAACATGATTTCGTTCTGTCTTATATTATCATAAAATGATCGCCTACAAACAATGAGATACGCAAAATCTGAATTATTCCGTGATCGCCATGGGGTATTAGCAAGGCAGGGCAAGTGGGTCAAGTTTGGCACTCAATGTGAGACAGAAATAAAGTGGAGTATGAAACGGCTGTCAGGACCGCAAAGTTGTATAAGCTTTCACGTACAGAATTTGTATTGCATTGACCCCACTGGTGTGGTCTATGATTGCCTTATTTTGGTTCCTAATGTTTCGATTTATTATGGCTTTCATATAAGTGTGTCCTGGTTGCGCAGTAGTCAGTAGTCCGTCCTTCCTACCAAAGACGCGGCGATTTGAATTCGAAGACTGTTGGCCTCGTTATCTTGAATTCTTCAGCTCGAAGCTGAATGAGGTCTACCGACAAATGTCTGTTGTATTTCCTTCCATCCCGCTGTCATTTAGTTTTACTGAGAGAACCCAAAAATCTGACATGGTACAGCGTTCTGTTGTTCTGAGAGAACATATCATTTAGTGAGGACTTTAAAAAGGTTGTCGTTTTTGGGTCACTTAAGTGTTTGCATTCTGGAGCGGCCCTTTTCCGTTTCCTGTACAGTTTTCCTGAATTATCAGCTTTCTTGTCGAGTGTCTGATATGTCGTGTCTCGGTGTGAGTTGAATGTGTGTGTCGCCTTTTCGGATATGTTGCCGAAATTAAGTGACCAAAGACCTGTTTACTCGACTCAAAATAATAAATAATAAAATAATAATGGTTATAGTCGCAAGTTGTGCTAATGGTGCATAGGGTATACATTTCACTTAAAGAAGAAAGGGCTCTGTGTGTTTCCGGCGCATTTCCTTTTAAAAAACCATCTGGCAATGCTCTTCAGCGATGTCAACTCTGTTCCATTCATACACAAGAGGGTCGGTTTTGTCAAAGAATTTCTGGATAAAATTAGCAGTATGCCAGCTGAGTATATAGTATCATTGCTATTAATAAACACTGAGTAATTTGGACTCTGGCTTCTTAGTGTCCAAACAATGATAAGAACAATGATACTTCTGACAAATCAGCAAATTTGCTCATTTTTACTTGCGTCTGAACGCGGGCGCTGGTGGTGGGGGGTTAGCGCTCCAAGTCAGAGTCGGGTCAAGTTACACACACGCACGCACACACATACACACACACACATACAACAGATTCAAACTACTCAGGACCCTTTAACACCCTCCCGCCCACGTTTCCAAAGTGCAGTTTGCAATTCCAGGGAAGTCAGCAGTGAGAGTGCTCTTCCGTCCCTCTCCCAAACCTGAATTTACGCATTCAAGCACATGGACATGGAGATGTTTTAATCTGTGTCATTTGGATTTTTACTCTCTTTCATTAGTTTGAGGCTAGTTTCTGGGTCATGCCAATGGAGTCTATTTTCTTTGTTGGGGAAAAACAGCAAAAAACCTGCGTGCCGTTTTAAACTGTACCGGACCTCATTGTCTCAAGGTGCTGGAAGTTTTTTTTTTTTTTTTTTTGGTAGGCATTCACATGCGCCATTACGCAAAGGATTTATCGACCATGTGTTAAGATTTTGGTTATTAATTATTTAAACATTTGCATAATTTTTGTAAGCAGAAAATGACCGGCATTTGGATAAAGTGCTGTGTCTTGGTGCTGTTGGGTTGCGCCTCGAAACTCCTCGCTGTACCCCGAGTGGACGAAAATGTGGGTTCCAGTGACAGCGCCTCGACACTAGCCTTTGTGTTCGATGTTACCGGCTCCATGTACGACGACCTCAAACAGGTGATAGATGGCGCCTCTCGGATCCTGGAAAAAACCCTCAGCCGAAGAACTAGACCCATCAAAAACTTTGTCCTCGTTCCTTTCCACGATCCAGGTAAGCAGAAATGATAGACACCCACACAGCGACTGTACTAGCTCTCACAAACGGTAGGGCACAGTGTAAATTACTTTTTTGTATGGGAATAAATCTGATTTTCATTTCTCACTGAAAATGTTTTTACGACTATTATTTCATTCTGTTTCGTTTAAATTAGTTTAAGAAATGCGTATCTAGCATAGTTGTTATTTAATTTACTCATTTTAAGCTAGGATATCGTCCTTTGTTAAATGCTTTACTTGCAATGAGGTGTACTAATGACATGTACCAGCAGGGATCGCTGTAATGCCGGAACGCATACATGCTCCAGTTCTACACTTCTACAAATGGTGACGGAGCTGTTAATCGTCAAACTTATTTTTATGTCAAAAGACATGTTACAAGCTATACTTCTTGCATATACAGTTATATGACATCTTTATATAGATTGGTCTATTTTTTAATCCTAACTTTTCTCACCTTTTGTCCATGCTGATATTGTCACTATGAAGAATATCTCTGCTCATCAAAGATACACATATATTTTTAGGATGAGACTAAATGATTTAAATCTTTTGACTTGTGTCAATATCAGTGAAATAGTGTTATTCTAATGAATCAGCTATATAATCTGTTTTGAAAAGAGACCTCAAGAAATACGAAAATCGGAAAGTCCCTTTCTCTTCAGTTTTTTTTTCTGGAATGCAATAGAACAAGAGCATGGTTCTTAAACAATCAATTTTTCATCTGTCCTACAATGTTAAGAAGCGGAGTAATTCAAATGTAATGCTTGATGCCTGTCATACACAGAGGTACAAAGAGCGATTTGGGCTGCCTGTGGGCCTGCTTCCTTTGGACGATGTGTCTAGCGGAAGCAGCCATGGGTTCTAACATCAGAGAAGGAGCGCTTCAAATGTGGGTGTGGGGGAGGAGAAGGGGAGGGTGTTCTGAGGATGATTGGAAGCATATGCTGTCTGCCTGAATGTAATTACCTCCCATCGCCCCCCGTCCAATGCTTGGGGAAAACCAGGCAGCCCTTGTTACCGAATGAGACAGAGGGACTGGAGCCAGAAAGGGTGGAGGGAGGGGGTGGATGGCAGTATAGGGGGCTCCTTTTGAAGGCTCCCAGTGTCATGCGCGGCGTGCCCTTGGGGAACTTGTTCAGAGATGAGACTGCAGTGAAATTCTGTGATTGACAAAGAGGAGTGACTAGGCCAATGTTTCACATGCGTGCTATGGGGGGAGTGAGAGAGAGAGAGAGAGAGAGAGAGAGGAAAAATGGGTGGAGGTGGGGGGTCCTCTGGAATTATATTCAGAATTGTCATGCCAATAAAGCATTTGAAATTGGAATAATGCATTTGCCTGTAATGAAAAAGGTTCACCAAGCAAGCCTGTAATGTGAGTGACACTCCCACCCTCCAGGCCACAGCTGCCTTCACTGGCTTGACCCTTGACCCCAGGCCGTTCTTAGTCCCATGTCCATTCTCAGTGTTTACTCCTCCATGGATCTGACTCCTGGAGAGTCCAAACATGTGCCAGACGTAAGGAAAACGTGATCATTCATCCCCACAATCTTACACCTCCCCCCCACCCCCCCACCCTCCACACTGACAGTGAGACATAGAAAGAGCCTCACACAATACAAAAGGGAAAACGGTGGGAATAAGCAGCATTAATGATTCCAAGTGTCCTGTTTTGCATTGTCTTTTTTATGGTTGCTATAGAGGATGTGCAGAAGAGGTGTTGGAGAGCAATGATACACAAACTGCTCAGCTGGCTGATGCAAATATGAGATTTTTTTGGCTGCCTTAATCAAAGCGGTCATGCAGTCTTAGACAGCTTTGTATGGTGGGAAAGTGATTCAGTGCCAGCACAGTGTATGAAGAAAGAGAGCAGCTGGACCAGCTTTCTGTGCTGGATGGACATACCCGGTCCTCTGGCCATCAGAATTAGAGTTTACATAGTCCTGCTAAACACGAAGAAGGGTGGAGGCATTCATCTCAGATATCCAGTTCGGGCCACCCGAGAGACATCCTCAAATACCAGCCAATTTGTAGGGCGTGGTGATGCATCCATTGAAAAAACTTTTTTTCTGAAACAGTGTGTGCTGGTCAGACAAATGAAAACCATTTCCCCTACTCTGTTGGCTCGTGGTAAGCATATCTCACTGTACAGATGGGTGACAAAGAGGGCATTTCCCTGCTGTCTATGTATGCTTATTTCATCTAAACTCATGACTGTTGCCAAAGGAACCCTACGATGCCATTGACAAATTAGACAATTTGTCCATAAAATTTGACTTAGAAATAAATGCAGTTCTTATTTTTTGTCATAGAAAAGTACAATTGACAATTGTCAAAATTGAACTTGCTCAAGTGTGCTTGATAATGATTTTGTTTAATTTATATGTAAGTTTAAGGACAAATGTTGGTTGAATCCATGACTTTAAACGGTGCACCATTGAAGGTGAATGTGACAAGCAACAAACAACCAATCATTGAGATCTGAGCTGCCCCTCACTGGGATCAGTTTGGCACCTGATGTTGGCACCTGTTTGTGCACCTGTAGCCCATCTTTACATCTACTCTACCTGGAAAAGAAAAATGACAGGACATGACCCTGAATAACCCATGCCTTTACCCTACTCTGTGTTCCTCAACCCTGGTCCTGACAAGATGCAGTCTCATAGTTTTTGTTGTTACTCAGCACTTAAGTGATCAGTTACAGCTGTTTATTACTCATTTAACATCCTTGGGTCAGAATTGGTTTCTGATCTGGCGAAAAACAAAAACCAGAAGACCCTTCAGACATTTTGAGGTTGAAAACAGTTGGCCTGCATAATCTGCTTTGTGTATACATACTGTATCTTGGAAACATTATTTTGGCACATGAGTATGGAATGTTATGCTGCAAATATGAAAGACATATGCAGTACCAGCCCATTGGCTTTTGAGAATATTTTCCATTGTAAGGGCAGGGGCAGCACATTTGGGAGCAACCTGATATTTAAAGTTTAAATATGACATGAACATAATTTTAATTTATGTCATTATATTATTCATATTCATTCATATTATATTATTACTCTTAATATAGATTGCTTGACATAAGCTAAGCTACTAAACAGTACACAAACAAAAACAAAACTTGTGAAATACGTCATGTGCACCACGGTGGTGAATTGAAGCTTTCATTTATTTCCTGTTTTCCCTGAAAAGTCTTTGATTGACCATTCAGTTTAACTCATGAAAGCTGGGAGGGAGAGGGGGTCTTTATAATGCAACTTATTTATTGAAATGGTTCTCCCCTTTTGCAGATATTGGCCCTGTGTCCATCACCACTGATCCCAAGAAATTCCAGAATGATCTCCAGGAGCTGTTTGTGCAGGTTCGTGTGGAGTGGCGTTGCCGGCTGAGGCTGTTTGACTTGCCTGTCGGCTTGGGCAGAGAGACTTTCAGTAAAAATGGGATCGCAGGGAAATCTATGGATTACAGTATTGCTTTGCAGTCATCCCAGGTTTAGCCTGCTCTCAAGCAGGGATTTCCACATAGGCTTTAATTCCTGCATGGAGGGTGATTCATAATGAGGTCTGCAAGTTTGCGTGTGGGGTCTGCCATCTTTCTCTGAGTATGAGTCACATGGGGGGGTTGAATGAGTCACTTTCAGGGGGTGATTGCAGAATTGGGAGCACCTTCTTACGCTTTTCTAGGTTTCCAAATTAAATTGCATGCCTCAAATCCTGCTTGTCACTGACAGCGCAAATCCTTGATGTATCCATGAACTGCAAAACAAATTGGTTCATCCTTGCCTTTCAATTTTTGTGCATTTTTGTGGCGTCTCAAGGAAGAGTCAGAGAAATACCTCTCTGTCAGAGAAATGCCCTTTTCGTTTAGCAGTTTTTATGTTATCCAACCCTTATATTAACCCTTTCCAGTAAATTTTAATAGAACAAATACTGGATTTCAGTTTTCCCCATGATTCATCATTTGGCTTTCACTGGACCAAATAAAAATCTTGCTGAATTAGATTCTATTGATGTACTATTGTCAATCCAGAGAGTAAAACAAAATATATTCTGAATTTTTTTGTAAGACTTGCTGTACAGTTAGTTATAGAGCCACTGAAGTGTTTTGGAGCGCTCGTTTTGTTGCTCAGTTATGACATTGTGGCTGCTCGGAATGGATTTGTGTTTTCTTAAAGGTGAGAACTTGTGTTTCCATAGTCCACTCCTTCAAAAAGAGAATATTCCCGGAGTAACCACAGCTAGCGGGATCATCTCCTGCTCTTCCCAGAAGCACTATGAGTCAGCAATGAACACTTGTAAAGTGACCCAGGCCAGTGAACTCTCACCTTAGACCTTGGGTGTCGAACTCAATTCCTGGTCCACCCCATTGCTGTCTATTGGTTTTTGTTCCAACCAACTGTCCTATGTTGATTGGCTCAAACAGTTGAAAGCTATATCAGTTCAGTGTGGATAAAATTACCAAACATACTGCAGTAAATCATTTTAGGAGCAATCAGTGTGGAATTCTCAGTGGGAGGAAAGAAAAAGTGATTGGGCTAAATCAAAAAATGAAGCATTTGCTGGCCAAAATGTGTGCGCCATTCATGTTGGTCCCTCTGGGATCTAAGTTTGAAATGTCGCAGGTGTGCGACAGTGTAGTGGCGGATACTGGAGTGACTCCAGAGATGTCTAACGAGTCAGACTTCTGTGTGTTCAACGTTTCTGTCCCTCAGGGAGGTGGGGACTGTCCGGAGATGAGCATAGGGGCCATCAAGAAGGCTCTGGAGGTCTCCCTGCCCGGCTCCTTCATCTATGTGTTCACGGACGCTAGGGCGAAGGACTACCGCCTCAAACATGATGTCCTGCAGCTGGTGCAGCTTCGCCAGTCTCAGGTATAGCAGATACCCCCATCAGGGATGAGCTTAGCTGAGAGCTCAGTGAAATTGTGGCACAAAACTATTCGCATGCCATTGTACCCTGCTGTTGGACTATGCTCCAAAGGCAAAGCCTATGCCTATCATAAGATATTGTGCCTTCTGTGTGTTATTATTGGATGTGCAGGAATCAAGCAGAACTTAGAGAGAGTGGTTAGTCACATATTATTTTGACTTGGAAGCTGGGTGTTCGCAATTTGGGGAAGGGCTTCGCTTCTATTTCACTCTCATCATTTGATTGTCCTTGCCCCATCTACTGTCCTCCAGGTGGTATTTGTGCTGACTGGCGACTGTGGAGACCGCACCCAGCCTGGCTACAGGGTTTATGAGGAAATTGCCGCCACCAGCTCCGGCCAGATCTTCCACCTCGACAAACAGCAGGTCAACGAGGTGAGAGGCGGAGAGGTCAAGAGGTCAAGCCTTGTTGATTGTGTCGTCTGGACGGAATGTCCGAGCACAATAGAAGCACACATGCACTACATACACACTGTCTTAGCTGATGTTTGCTGCCCCCTCACCACACCTTTACTGGCTATAGATTTAGGCGAGTGTGAGCTTTGTCAAATACTTAAAATAATGGCCCTTTTATTGGCTGAGTGTGTCTTTCCTGTTGTAATAATCAACTAAAAGGTCTCAGAAATATATCAAAAAGGAAGCTAGCTCATCGAGACAAACAGTCCTGTTCAGTTTAATTCTCTTTTATTCATCTCAGCATTAACAAACTTATTAATCAAGTGACAGGCCAGGCACGAGCTGTTTCATCATCATTCATTTGAGAGTTGAGTGTCTTCCAAGTTTCTGAAGCCAAAGCCATCTGGGCTTCATAAGTCAGACTGTCTAAATGAGGAGAGCTCTTCCACTGAGAGAAACTGGTGCTCTGCATGTAAACACAGAATCAGTCTGACAAGGAGTCATCACAACCAGACATACAGGTGTGTGTGTGTGTGTGTGTGTGTGTGTGTGAGTGTGTGTGTGTGTGCGTGTATGTGTATGGGTACCTGTTGGTGTATGTGTCTAGTTGCCTGCACACATGAGTAAGGGTATGATATTTGTTATATGTATTGTATGTGCATATCTATCTGGTCAGACCCAGTGACTACTATCACTTCCTCACGCTCCCTGGCACTTTGTTGTGCTTCAGGTCGTACTGTAGTTGAACTGTTACAGGACCTGTAATAGGCCCGACAGACACACAACAGCCTCTTCTCTCCCCATCTCAGAAAATAATATTCATACAGCAAGCCTCAGCTGGCTCTCTCTCGATCTTTGTCTTCAAACCTTACCCCTGTGTTTACAGTACGTGTTGTTTAAAAAAACTCCCCGGGCAAATGGTGAATATGCAAAGTGATGCTGCATTGGAGCATGCAATTTGAGAGACTTTCTAATTTGACGCGTTGGTTAGCCGGTGTGACAGAGGATGTAATTTGATTTTGGATTTATTTACACTGGTGTTAAACAGTCCCTGCGGGAAGCGTCATAAAATTTGGTAATTTAATTCCTTGAAAAAAAACGGCCTCATCAATATACAAAAGCAAAGCAATGATTTCTAGTTTAATGCACTGAAGCCAAATAAAATGTACGAAGCTCTTTGTGATATCTGAGGTATCATGGGAAGAGAGAACAGAGTGCTTATTTTATTGTGTAAACCCCCCAGATATGATCAATTACACTATAGCACTTTCCTCCAGCACAGCTGCCTTCTGGAGCTATTGCCAAGTCTGCAGACAACAGCCCCACTGTGACTCTACTGTGTGACCTGTCTTTAAAACGGAAGGGCCGTGACATCCGATGTGAATTGAAGATAATAAACATTCCGACCGGTAACAATAAAAACAGAAATGGAGCTTGTGATTTCAGGTTTGAGCCTTTTTTCTCCTGGTGAGGAGACCAACGTCTATTCTTGCTGTGATTCTTGGGTAGATGGAGGACATCCTTGTGAAGAACAGGGAGTAGTTTTTAAGGGAAATGACTGAGGCTGCTGTATGTCAGAATCATGAGAAGCCCCACAATCCTTTTCTCCCCCGCTTCTGTGATGTGTCACATATAAATATCTCATGTCACACACACACACACACACACACATACACACCAAGCCAAAGGAAGAACAATTTAACGGGGGAAATCCAGGGGAGAATGTCCTCATTAAAACCTTTCTTAACCACATGCTGACAGGTATATTTATATTACATTAAGTTGTGTCAAATGCAAGAACCTATTCGTGCATGCATTTAAACATGCCTGATCCCCATGGGGGTTTTCCCAACCTGGCACCCTAACATATTTTCCAGAAGTCAGCGATAACATTACCCCTTAATGGCCTCCTTGTCAGTCAGACCAGCAGGTGAGGGGTAATGAGAGAACAGGGAATTATTGGTCATGGAGGGATGGGGAGGAAATGAAATGTTTGCATCCTGGATCCCGTCTCGTGTTCTTGCAGTAGCCGGAACAAAGCCGGGTGCTGTGGTTCCGCCCCAATAGCCTGAGAGAGAAGGGAAGGGAAGGCAGATGTGGGGTATGCTCTTGGGGTGCCGTCGCAGGAAAACGGCGGGCAGGTGTTTTGACGTTCCCGTTGAAAGGGGAGGCCGTGGCGGGGGTCAGCGGGGCGTAGCATCTGGTCTTGATTTCGTTGTAATTCCCGAGTTCCCGTCCCCTCACTCCTCCCGGGGCCGGGGCTGGGACTGCATGTTAACCCCCGGCGGGGGGGCAGCCGCCCCCCCGGTCTGAGGGCACGGTCGCGACACCACGGGAACCCTCGCCGCACAATCGATCAGCCTGTCTAGTGCTGGCGGGGGAGGGGGGGTGGGGGTGGTGTGGTGGAGTCCCCTGAGAGAGAATGTCTGAACTGAGGTCAAAGGGATGACTGCTTTCCCTCGACTGACCCCCCCCCCCCCCACACCCCCACTCCCCTGTCCACCCCGCATCCCGTCCCGCTTCCAAAACCAAAGGGATTCTCAGAAACAGTGAAGGTGTGGTTTTTTGGCTTCAGGTGGCCTCAGCTGATAAAATTCCAAAGCCTTTCTACTGCAGATCCTGGGATCCATTCCCCCCAGTGTTCCATGGCATAGGCACACACAGCAAAATCCCTAGTGCTAAACAGTTTACATGAGTCCAGTGGGGATTAATGTGCTCTTCAGTCAAAAATGCCCTATCAGAGTTTATTTTGCACTGAATATTTTGCTGTCGTACGGAGTTCTGCAAATGGGAAGACAGATTGTGGTGGGTGCCAGTGGGTCCCAGTTCCTGGGTCTGGTGTTTTTGCCTGTGGTCATGGGAAGATACCAGCTCTTATCCTCTGGCCTCTGAGGCAGCAACAGCATCCCCGATTCTGGACGCAGACGTGGGTCACTGCAAAGCCATTCTTTCAGGTCTCACTGGGGATTAGCTGCACATGTGGCAGACATTACAGCTGTTTCCAGCTGCAAAAATTAGAGAGGGGAACCAGCTGCTGTCAGCAACGAGTGGAGCCAGAGAGAGAGAGAGAGTGTGAGGCGAGGTCTGGGTTATTCAATTGTCAGAGGACCTGGCCTGCCCCAATTTACTGTGTTATTCTTAAATCTATTAAGATGTGTTAACCTACTCCCGTCTCCTAAGACTGAAACAATACCCCTTGGCTTGTGTTACTGAGGTAAGAAATAACAACTTGCCTGCTAACTGGTGGTCCTGGCCACAAAACTGTTTTTAAATGTGTCAAATGCTGGACAAATGTTTTTAGCCATAAAGTTTCACGGAGCAAATTGTAAACCTGAAGCAGATCACTTTGCACATATGTTGGTTTCTTACTTATGTGGTGAGGGAGTACAGGCTTAACAGTGTGTGAGTAATTTGCAGCGGTATCATTCCCTATCTGTTATTACCATTAGGATTACATCACTGTAATGGTTTTAAGGTGTTCCAACCCATTTCTCTGCAATGTCTCAGAAAGAACAACGGTCAATGGGGGGTTGAGTACTTATTATAATAGTCTTGCCCAATAATTATGATATTAGCATGCTGCTGGGAATAAAATCAGACAGCCTCTGGAAATTTGAGCCTGGCTTAGCTACTTTGGGACTGATAACTTGTCCATTTCCCTCATTTCAGAACATAAACCAATGCAAATGGCAACGCAGATTGCAACCGCTATTTTAAGCAAAACCTATTTGACAGAACAGAAAGCCATTCATTTCTGTAACTGATTTTGCATATTAAACTTGTGAATAATATGGAGCACTTTCCGGCTTGATTAACGCATGGCCTTAACCCTTCCTCCTCAGCATTAAAAAAGCGATGAGTGTCCCTTTCTGACAGGGTAAAGCTTGCACCAGGCTAGACCGTCTCAGAGGAGCATTAACCATTCTGCCTGAAAGAGAAACATTTAACAAGATGCATTCCATGCTGTACAGTACACAAGACATTCCCCATTCTCCATTTTTTCCCTTTATGGTTATGGAGGGACATATTGTTAGGTGTCTGAACCTACATTTCTTCTGATGAAGAGCAGCTGGCCCACAGCGTCACAAAAAAGCACTGCTCCTTCAGGCAAGCCCCCACCTTTCGGTTTTTGGGATAAAGATGTAACACAAGCAAATTTGAGGGATCCCAGGTACCGTCTGTTCAGCTGTTGGCTGTCTTGGCAGGTTGCCATACATATTCTGCCCCAGTCCCAAGACATGTCCTCGCCCTGACCCCTGACAGGTTCTCAAGTGGGTGGAGGAGACTGTCCAGGCCATGAAGGTCCACCTGCTGTCCTCCAACCACGAAACCGCCCAGGAGAACCAGTGGGAGGTGCCCTTCGACCCCAGTCTGAAAGAGGTCACCGTGTCCCTCAGTGGCCCCGCCCCACAGATCGAACTGAAGGACCCTTATGGTATGATGCGTGGCTTTTGCGTGCGGTACAGCCGTGTGTGTGGTTTGTTCTGTGGTCAGTGGTATTTGTCTGCTTAGGATCTATTTTTTTGTGTTTGATTTCCTTCATTTTAATTTCATAAGCACGCAGTCCATCACTGTCTGCCCTAGCAGCCTTGGCAGGATGCCAGTGTGTCCTCACTTGCGTGATGTGGGCAGGATGCCAGGTGTCCTCAGTTGTTTTGTAATGGTCCCTTGTGTGAGTTCGAAAGTGTGGCTGACTGTGTGTGTTTTTAGGCCGCAGTGTCGGAGAGGCGCAGGGGCTAACAGAACTGCTGAATATCCCAAACTCTGCCCGCGTGGTTAACCTGAAATACCCCCGGCCAGGAACGTGGACGCTGAAGGTACTCTATCCTCAGTCCTCCTCCATGTGTCTGTGACATTCTGCATGGATTAAACACAGGTCTGCGCTGCATTTTGAAAGAAGTAGACAATTTATCGCTATCAGGGTAATACATGTCTGCCAGCATCAAAGTGTTTCCAAACACTGATGCAAGATGTGCCCTGATATGTGCTGTGTGGCTCCAGATTGCGCAGCAGTTGCTGTTCTGGTTTTGTACCAGCTGTGGTTTTCTGCACAATGGCGTTTCTCTGTCTGTGCTGCCGGTTTAAGCTCCTGCCTTTTTGCCCAGTCTGGCTGCAGCGGACGCCACACTCTCAGGGTCACGGGGGTCAGCAACCTGGACTTCCGGGCGGGATTCTCCAGCTCACCAGTGACAAAGTTCAACAACACCAGGGAGCGGCCCATTCAAGGTACTTCACACTTTAGCTGCCCTCATCAGTACAAAATCTGTTGCCCGTGCAAAACCTGTTGCCTTCCGCTTCAGGTCTAGTTCCGGAACTGGTGTCTTTCAAACATATCGACCCCTTATTGGAAAAAGTAAGAATGCGATATGTTGTTCACATTGAACTGGGTTGAACAGTCTTGTCATTATTAGCTTACTGGCTAAAGCACTGTAAGCACATATCATCTTGGTTGGACAGTCTTCCTGTTATTAGCCTGCTGGCTAAAGCACTGTTAGCTAAGTAGTTACCTGCAGCGAATTAACTGTAGAAAGGCCTATATGGAAGGCCTACCGTACGCACAGGCAACTATGTGAACTAACATACCAGGAACTTATACATGCAATATGTGTGCAAAACAATGTACCAAAGTTTAAATCATGTGAGAGTGTTTTATCCAATAAGGGTTTGACCGGAAGTGGAAGGCAACAGGGTTTGCACAGGCGACAGATTTTTTACGGACATTGGCAATGTCCTAACAATGTAGGGGAGCATACATGTGATTATGTGTATATATGCAGAGTATGCACATGTCCAATTTGTGTGCATGAATGTGTGTGTGCATGTGTGGGCCACATGTGTGTGCATGGGCATATATGTGTTTATGTGTAAGTTTGTATATTTGTATGTGGGTGCACTTCTGCCGGTTGATGGTGCTTTGCAAGTGTGTGTAGTGTATGTGAATACGTGCCAGTGCACGTCTGTTTGCAGTGTGATTATGGATGTATGTATATATTTTGCATGACTATGTATCTGTGATCTCTGATAATACGTCTCCTGCCCCTCCTGTGGTCACAGGTGTCCCGGCTCATGTGCTGTTGAGGTGTACGGGTCTGACCCCCCCAGGACTGCTCAGTCACGTAGAGCTGGTTTCAGCATCTGGACGCCCCCTGCGAAACTTCCCCATCCCCCTGCCCGAGGACCGCGGAAGCCGTGGGCTCTGGAACGTTCCCGAATTCCGCACCCCTTCTGAGAGCTTCTTCCTGAAGGTCTCCGGGAAGGACTCGGAAGGATATCGTTTCCAGCGACTGTCCAGCGTCTCCTACACCAACGTCGTCCCAGGCAGGAGTCACTTCCTCATGCCCCGTCATGACATAACTCGATGCGGCACACTCATGCCATGTAGCATGCCGTTATCTATGGTCTTTGTGTTGTGTCATTCTTTTAAAATATTGGATGATATATGCCATATTCTTTATTTGGCCTGGTGTTTCTCAAAAAAAGATTTTAATCACAGTGTGGCATCCTGGTTAAAATAGTTTAAATAAATACAAATGTGTTAGATACTTACTAGTTTATACTGACAAGTGGATTTCTGTCCCCCAACAGAGTCTCCGGTAGTGAGCATGCCCAGTACTATAAAGGGCTTCTACATGCTGCCTGCTGTGATTGAATGTTCTGTGGAGAGTGAGGTTCCCTATAGGCTGAGATTCACGAGAGGCGGAGTCAGGCTTGGGGAGGAGAAATTCTTCCAGTGAGTTGTGTTTTCCTTCTGGCAACCATAGTTCCGTACCATAGTTAACTTAACATCTCAGTGAATAATTTCACACCTGTTCTTACATAGATGTGTCAGTGCTATACACTCTTTATACCCTCTTTATAACACTTATACATCTTGAAAATGTCATTATTTTTTGAGTACTAGGTCTCTGGTTAGCTGCTAAAAATTTATTCTGTGTCTTTTTTCAGAAAACTGCTAGGTTGCATCTATGGTATAACAGCCTTCATTCTGAAAATGCAATTTCCCATTAGCCTGGGGGGATATCAAATATAATATTGAATAATAAACGTGTAATATTTTGTAAACCAAAATGCTTCAAGGGTGTAAATGATTTACTGAAGAAATCGTGTTCTTTGCTGATGTGATGTCAGCATATCCAGATGAGCTTTGAAATGCAGGGATGACAGCATTCCCTAGGGTCCAGGGCTCCCTTTCTCCCCTGTGGTGACACACCATGTGATATGTTTTTCTGTAGGTCCTCTTCCAAAGCATCATGGGAAATCCCACATGCCTCGGCAGATGATGAGGGCCAGTATGAGTGTGTGGCTCAGAGCAATGCTGGACAGGGACAAGCTCATACACAGCTAACAGTGAGAGGTCTGTGTCCATAGTATACGTACACACATGCACAAACACGCTTATACACACACACGTGCACATGTGCACACACATACACACACAAACATGCCAAATGTCTCCATAAAATGTATTGCTGCTACCGTGAATGGAATGCAATTAATAAATAGGAAATCTTTGTAATTAATAAATAGGAAATTGTTCAAACAATGCACTGTGCTGAGAAGGAGTAACTTATTCTTCATACTGTATTTGCTGGATTTGGTTAACCTCTTGCTGTGGTTAACCAAAATACCCTCCTCATCCTCCACTGTGTCCCTGAGCTAGACCCCCATCCGGTGCTGAAACCCCCCCTGAATGTGACCTCTGCCCCGGGGGGCGTGGCTGTGCTGACCTGCCTGGTGGAGGGCTCCACGCGCCACAACCTGACGTGGCGGCGGGATGGGCGGGGCCTGGCAGGTCACACGGGGAGGGTGAGGGTGCTGCGAAACACCTCCCTGGAGATCAGTGGCGTTCGGCCTCAGGACTCTGGGGAGTACCAGTGCGTGGCCTCCAACACGCAGGGAGAGAGCGGAGCCATCGTTTGGCTTCTGGTCCCAGGTAACTGCCACCCGCTCACACATTGCATCTTAGAGCCTAGCAACCAGTTGCCGTAGCAGTTGCATCACCACTTGCCCATCACCAGAAACTTCAGTCAGCAGTTTAGTGTTGCAGTCCTCAAACCACTTCTACTAAAACAAAAAATTATTGGTAGCACTTCATTGCTAGCATTTACTTTATTAAATTTCTTTGTTTAATATTTGTCTGACCCTTGTTCCTTGTTCCGAAGAAGTGTTTTGCTTTGTATGTACAAATATTTGTCAGTTTCAGATTTTACAGTTTCCACTTGTTTTTCAAACGATATTTTCGTGAATATTGAACATGCGGTAAAGAGTTCAAACACTGGATCCACGTGCACTCCAGGGAGAGTGACATCTGGTCTCTATTACAGATTGTGATTCAGCCGGTGGAGCGATCCGCTTCTCTACTACTTCTCTCGAAATGCTTGAAACGGCAATGCGGCAAAATCAGGAAAATTAGTGCAGGTTTTTTTAAAAAAAAGAAAAGTAAATAGAATTGCGGTACCGTTGTGGATATTTAGCTGTTGAAACGCTTGGGCTGTCATTAAGAACGCAGGCTCAGATGAGAGTGGTCTTTCTCGCGGTGATTGCTTGACTTGATCTCGTCACGGCTTCGTCCGAGGCTCCGCCCCCCTGCTGATGCTCATCTTCGGAGATTTGGTTCGATTGCGGTGAGTAATCAAACCGTTTCGGGGTTCTTTTCGGCAGAGGTGCCCTCTGTGATGGTGATGCCCCGATCCTTGAAGTTCTCCAGGGGGGGTGAAGTCCACTTTGCCTGCACTGCATCTGGTTCCCCTCGGCCACAGACCACCTGGAGCCATGGAAACCTCTTCATCACAAGCAGACACAGGTACAGAACACCCGCGCCGCCCCCCCCCCCGCCCCCCCCCCCAACCACCACGACCATGCAAACACATTCGCACATGTACGCACATACACCAGCCTCTCAACCCCTTGCTGTGCGTAGAGTTTAAACCTGTGCCTATAAGTCACCCAAACTCTTTGAAATGTATGTACAGTCTCCAGCTCATACCATTTTGGGGTTTCCATTTATCATGCTATATTTGTCAGTTATATCATACTTCATCTCTTTATGTTTACACACGTTACTAAAATGTGATTTTGGCTTTTGAGAGGTTCTCAACCTGTACTGACTAGGAAACTGTACTAATTGTTGGTAGGATGAATGCGTTCATTGACCTTTTTGCAGCGTCTTTAATTTTAAAGTTTTTTCCCTTGCCTGCTGACTCATTCATTCCAGGTGTATTCATTTTCTGGAAAATTCTTAATGAACAATGTGCAGGAAAAGAACAGGTCAAACATTTAAATGTGCTGTGTATGTTTAGAGAAAGTAGAAGTATACAAAAGAAATACATCTTGTTGTTTATAGAGTACCATCAAAGGCAGCTTGGGGAAGTATATATTTATATGTGTTGAAGTGCCAGATGCAAGTCGGTTATTGTGTCACTGCTAAACATGCCTTCCCCAATTCCATTCAGGGTATCCATTTCTAAACATGGAACGCTGACAATCAGAGACGCCGCCCCGGAGGATGCTGGGAACTACACATGCCTGGCGTCCAATGAGGCTGGAACCGCCACCCAGACGGCGACCCTGATCTACACAGGTGGGTGATGGACTGGGCCATGTCAGCTGACTGCTGGGAAGAAGAGGGGGTTTGATTGACAGCAGCACATTTTCTGATTTATTGTCAGTAGGTCTGACAACTTGCTGGGTCGAGTTTTTAACCTACATGTCTGTCAGTGGTTGCCTCAATGATTGAACATCATGGCACTTTTTCACCAAGTGCACTGGATTTTTACTTCTTTTTTGTGGGGACAGGGGTCATTTTTAGTGGAACTCATATGATCTTGTCACTTGACAGGACCCTGCCGAGATGCTCAGCCCCATCGCAGTCTCCATTTTGATAATTTCACTGCTTTTGTTATATTTATTTGCCTGGCTCTGTCCTTACACAGACTAGGGTATGTAATGTCGGCATTGCTGCTATTTTTAATAAGTGGGACAACTGTATTTCCCCCTAGTGTGTTAAATATACATTCCATTCAAGCTGTGCTATTATTATGGCCGATGCTTGTGCTTTGTTGAATATGAACATACTTAAATGCCAAAGTAAGACAGTTGTGTCAAATTGGTTATTTTTCCTGAGTACTAATCAAATTTGTATTTTTTAATGACTATTAGGCAAAATTCACCAAAAAATGTATTTATTTCATGTGGTTTTTTAAACAGACTTTGAACTGTATCACAAAAATGGCATTGTCCCAATACTTTTGCATTTAACGGTATATTTAAACAGCAATAACTCTTGAAGTTTGGGGTAAGATCGGTGGAGCTGCCCTTTGGTACGTTTTAATAGTCGTATTTCTCTCTCCTTCCACAGAAGCCCCAACCATATCAGCAAGCAGACAGATTGTGCTTGCAGTTGCCGGTGGAGATGCCACGTTAGAGTGCCAAGCTACAGGGGACCCGCCCCCTCTGGTTAAATGGTATAAAGGTAAACACGATCACCATGGCAATGCACTCATGCAGAATTGAAGGAATGGATTACATTCATTCGCAACAGATCTACAGTTTTTGCACATTTGTGTGGGTTGTCAATGAAGTCAGTGTGACACTATATGTGTGTGTGTGTGTGTGCGCGCATGTGTGCGTGTGTGTGTCTATGTGTCGGTGTGGATTTTTCGGTACATGTGTGTCCTTAGGCGATCTGCAGGTTGGGACACTACCATTTGCAGGACAGCACACCCATCGTGGGACACTGCATTTTGGAGAGGTGCAGGAGAGAGATGCAGGGGAGTACCGCTGTGAGGCCAGCAGCTCTGCAGGGACGTCCTCTGCCACAATCACTCTAGAGGTCGGAGGTCAGTTTGCCTACCTCCATTGTCTGTATATTTGAGGAATATGAATCCTGTACTATGTAACTAGCACAGTCTTGCAATAACAAACCACTGAAGCACAATAATGCAAATCCCAACTTTTCATAATGAACAATAGATTTTATTTAGAGGAACATATTTCAAGATGTCCAAATCCTTTCATAGAAAACATGCTTATGTGTGAAACTCTTAAGTTAAAAGCCAAGCTGTGTCATTCCTCCCACATGCACCTCCATTCGCCTATGCAGTGATTCCACATTTCTTGGAGACCCCTGGTGATGTCACTGCCAACATTGGGGAGAATGTGACGTTGCCCTGCGTGGCTCATGGTTTCCCCACTCCTACGGTCGCTTGGCGTCGAAAGGGCGGGTTGATGATCCCCACCAGGCATGATGGGAACAGTGGCAGCATGCAGGTCGAGTCTGGGGCGCTCCTGATCCACAGTGAGTTACAACTGCCCTCACACCACCATCTTCACCCTCACCCTCACCTACACCCTCAAACCCCTAGACCATGCTCCATGAGGTATCACGTCTACAGCCAGTGTAGTTCGCCATAAATCTCACTGTGACACACTTGGCCAATAAGCTGAGTACCAGTCTAGAATGAGCCAAGCTCTGCTCTGTGAATGGCATGTCAGAGAGGATTATGGGAATGTGGAAAATGCAATGACAGCCCTCTCAGTTTTCTGACTCACTCAGGGCTTGTAAAATATTTCCAGGTGACATTACCAAATACTAGAAATTCTTCATTGATCATTCTCAAGGGAAGCATTACAAAAAATATGAACTTTTATAGACCGCCGGATCTTTGACATAGAGACCAGAGCACGGATAGACATTCTGATTTCCCCCACGTCGATACTTTGGGTTCTGGCAAGAAGAAGACCAGGAGAAGGAGCAGAGCGCTGATTCAGACACAGCGCTGTGTTATATTTTTATGCAGCAGGCCGCATACTATTTTATTGCAGTTACTGCTTTTGAATTTCAGGAAGCAGTTGAACTGCCATGCCCAGCCCATCTGCTACCCCTCCTTCCATGGGGTCTGCCCCCTGTGCCAGGGTAGTGTAGCTGTATTAGGCCTTTTCTTACCTGGCTATGACTGAAGCAAAATGTGTAACCTGTGTGAATCTCTCCTCAGGTGCGTGGCTGGATGACGAAGGTGTATACATCTGTGAGGCTCAAAATCAGTATGGATCCATCAGGAAAGAAGCCAGGGTCACCATCTCTGGTCTGGGTCAGTATCTTCATGGCACGGTCATGGACCCAGTACTGTTTTCTCTGCTTGCTGATGAGGAGCACCTGGTAACATTAGTACATGAGAGAGCTTTGCAGCAGCTCTTTCTGTAACCTTGTTCATACATTTTCTGTTCAGCCAACGGTCGCAGCTGCATTCAGATTTTCATAAGCCTACACTGAGCCTCCTTCCACTCATGAGTCACTAGCTCTCTTTTTGTTTCTATGTTTTCTATCTCTTGGCCCACAGAACCTCCACTTTTGGCTCAAGGTGCCCCCACGCTCTTCACTGTGATTGGTCAATCCCTCACCATTCCTTGCATGTTATTGGATGGAATTCCTCTTCCAGACAGGCATTGGACACACAATGGAAAACCAGTAAGAACAGCAATGGGGAATCTTCTGTCATTTTGATTTTGCTTTTAGAATGAGAATGAGTCTATATGTGACTGCACAACTGAGATATATATATATATATATATATATATAATACATATAATTATACAATTTTATTTATATATATATATATATATATATATATATATATATATATATATATATATATATATAATACTGTTAATATGTATACCTTGTGCTTGTCCACAGGTCCAGCTGAATTCCAGAACCTTCCTCAGGAGTGACGGCAGTCTGTATGTTGACAGGGCTGTACCAGAGGATGCTGGGATATATGTCTGCACAGCCGTTAATATGGCAGGGTCCATGAACATATCCATGACCCTGGAGGTCCATGGTGAGGGCGGCTGCTTGCTCCTTCTTTTGAGTAGACTGAGACAAAATAATTAAGTGAAGAACTAAGACTGTCAATACAAAAAAACAACAGCCCCACCGCTTCGAATGTAAACACATTTGAATGAATTAACATCCCCAGCGGCGTAGGTTCACGCTTGGATGTGCTGTTAAATCTTGCGTCCTTAGAAGTTAATTTGCAATGTTTCTGTAAGCTAATTGAGATTTGTTTTCACCCTACAAATCTGTTTAATGCTCTGATAACTTTTGTTGTCCTTGTTTTGTTCTTTCTTCCCCGTAGTTCCCCCGGAGATAAATCCTGGTCCATTCCATTATGTCGCCACTGAGAACGAGGCCATTACTCTGTCATGTGACTCCACTGGTGTTCCGAAACCAACTGTCTCCTGGTCCAAGGTTGGTTGTAATCCTTGTTGCTTGGAAACTTCATTTTGCTAATGAAAATTTTGGCCCTGGCTCATGAAAAACCAAAGTGATGAATTGCCTTGGAACGTACACCGACTATTACCTGATGGAGTCTGGCAAAGTTTGAGCAATTCGGGACCATTTGATACATTTTACTTCCTCTGAAATAGTCAGATATAGCAACAGATAGGAAATAGTAAATTTTTTGCAGATATACTGAGCGTCCAATGAGGCATTTCATGGGGGGTTATTCCTTTGTCGGGTGAGTTTTCCCTTTCATCCATCAATCTCCAGCATTGTCAGCTTAGCTCCACTAGGGTATTGTCCATCTCTATTCTTGTCACATGAAAGTGAGTCTGCTAAAGCCATCTTCCTCTTAAAGGGAAAGAGGGGAAACCGGCCCTTGGATCGCACTTTGGGAATTTGAGAAGGTCTCGGAACGTGCTGTACCTTTGTCGTTTGATCTCAATCTGCATTCTGCATTCTGCCTGCCTTGTCCTCCAGGGAAGGGAGAGCCTGTCCCTGGACCAAACATCAGCCCGGGTGGATAAGGCCGGTCACCTGCACATCCTTAGCCCCTCCGAAAAGGACGCTGGTGTCTACATCTGCACGGCCACCAGCCCCGTGGGGTACGCCAGCCAGGAGATGCAGCTTAGCGTCAACAGTAAGACACAGCACCCTTTAACCTATTGCAGGGGAGAAAGAGCTCTAGTACAAACAAGATAAAGTGTGCCGTTGATATTTCTGAGATGTTGAATATTGAATAGGGAGGCACGGTGGTGCAGTGGGTAGCACTGTAGCCTCATTGCAAGAAGGTCCTCGGTTCGGGGCCGGCAGATCCAGGGCCTTTCTGTTTGATGTTCTTCCTGTGTCAGCATGGGTTTCCTTCGGGTATTCTGGTTTCCTCCCTGGTCAGGTTTGGTTAATTGGAGAATCTAAATTGTCCCTTCGTATGAGCGTGCGAGTGAATGAGTGAGTGTGTGCCCTGAGAACTGTCCAGGGTGTATTCCTGGCTCTCGCCCAATGCATGCTGGGATAGTCTCCAGCACCTCCCGCAACCCTGACCTGGAATAAGCGGGATGGATAAATATTGAATATTTGAATATTATGTACTAGTTCCTCATTCCAAAAAAAATATTTATATTCATCATCTCATAAATATTTAATATTTTTTAAATGATTTATGTACATTTAAATGGCTTTATGTTGAGAGATTGTATTAAGTGTTTATTCTTTACTCTTGTAAGCGATACTCTTTTTTCATATATGACATAAGTGTGTGCTTGATAGCTACCTTTGTACAATGAATTTAGTCTTCAAGTAACTACACATCATAAATTACCAGGCAATAATCTAGTGGAGGTTCTTTTAGATAACAGCTTTATGTGCCTATTAAACTGTAATGAGTAAACGTCTATCTGATTTGAGTCGATGGCCCTCTTATGTTCTTCTCTTGTTAGCAAAGCCAAAAATTGTCAGTAGGACCAGTAAACAACCAGTGAAAATGGATGCTGAGGTGGGATCAGAGGTCATTCTTCCCTGTGAAGCAAAGGGAATCCCCACCCCTTTGGTGACATGGACCAGGGACGGCCATCCCATACCGCCCATTACAGCCTGGTAAGGGGATGTGTTTTCACAGAACATGGATTTTACATGTCCACACGGAACAGGGAGGAGTCTAAGGACCAGCCATACCATCTCATTATACAGCATAGTCATTATATGAACCAGAGTGACTGTCTGCTCAACCATGCTCTCTTTCAATGGACTTTGATTTAACCAACATTTAGAGGAAGCAGCCATCAAGCAGCTGTATCCAATTTAGTCGCTTGCTTTTGAAGAGTCAGGTCCCGTAGAGTTTAGTGGCAGAGCTCATTCCAGACATGTGGAACCACTACTGTCGGGAAGAGGAACATGTAACCAGATGAAGTCCTCAGACGTGTCTCTTTGTCCATCGGACGCCCACGACGGGGGCCACCAACGGGGCAGGTCCCCCCAGGCAGCTTGCGAGCGGAGGGAACAGGAGTCCATGGGTGACAGGGGGAGACGGTGTGTCTGGGAAGCAGTGACTGCTGAGTGTCTCGGTGCAGCCACAGCAGAGCAGCAGCATGAGGCCAGCACACAGGGGTGGGGAGGGTGGGGGGGAATCACCTGGAAAACGGGGGAGGGGGGGCGTGTTGTGGGCCGCGAACGGAAAAAGACAGCTCAGAAATGGAGTGAGGTTTCAGTCTCCGGGGGATTGTCTGCCATAAAAACAGCGCGCCAAATTTTTTTTGCAGGCCCCCGGATGATGAATATCACGGGGCGTGGGAGGGTACTATGCGGCCTTTCCCCCATAACTATATTTTATGGGGGCCACCTCAGTTACGGGAATGTTCGCCATTCTTCCCCATTCCACGTCACAGCCCTTCCGCCCCCACCCCAAACCTAGCCTTCAGGCAACCTACGGAGAGGAAGCTGACTGCACAGAGCGGGAAAGAAGGAAATCAGTCATCACTGGACAGCCGGATCCCCACCCCCCTCCCACAGTAGCGAAGGTCGCCTAGGATGAGAGGTTCCAAACATAGCCTCCTCTTTACCGGGTCAAGAGGAACTGTGGTATTGCCTCACTGATTAGCCCGATTTTTCCACATTGCTCATGTACACAGATGAGCCAGTGCTTGTGGAGGTAGATGGATGAGCCATATGCTGATCTGTTTTCTGTCCTCGTGTGTTTGGGAGCCATATCAGTGGGTGAGATGGCCTGTGCCAAGGTCTGGAAGATGAGATTGGCATTGAGCTGGTCATTTAGCTTTTGGGGTGTGCTGCCATTTTCCAGAAATGTGGCTTGCTCCTGGAAGCTCTTATGAGACGGCAGGTTCTGACTGTGGCTACAGCCTGGACTAAGCCCATATACTGCCACCGAGGGGCTCCTGTCTGTTTCCGCTAACACATCACACTTCATCATCATCAGCAGCAGCAGAAACTGACCACAGATAACTTGCTTTTGCATTAGTCCTATTGACACTGACCTTGTTTCCCCCTCCCCGGCTGATCCAGGTTCAGTGTGCTGCCCTCTGGTTCTCTGAAAATTAGCAACGTACGACTGATTGACAGTAAACAGTACACCTGCTCTGCTGTGAACCCAGCAGGCAACGTTTCCCTCACCTACAATTTGCAAGTACAAGGTACACACCTGCACCTCATTTTGTTTGCATACAGTTAAAAAGAGCACCCCTTTGAGTTTTACAAATTCCAATTTGATTCCAATTTTAAACGAAAGTTGCAAAAGTTCTTACAATTGCGCTGTGCTCTAGAATATTTGATACATTTTGTAATGGCTCCAGAAGAACATAACCTTTCATGTAGTTTGAAAGTAACTGTCCGAATAACACGTAAAACAATATTCTACACCGTTTTTTTCAGCTAAGCCCCGAATTCAGGCCACACCCCCACTGCTGAAAGCTGTGATTGGTCAGACTGTTACTCTGCCGTGTGTGGTTCAGGGAGAGCCCACCCCTCAGATCAGCTGGTTCCGCAACGGGACACCTTTGAAGGAAGGCGGGGCAATCCGAATCCAAGGGGTTGCCCACTCTGATAGGGGGACTTACAAGTGTGTGGCCAAGAATACTGCCGGGCAAGATACCATGGAAACGACCCTGGAAGTGTTGGGTAAGCGGGTACTTGAGGAACCACAGACATTCTTTGCCCTTCCCCCTTTTTTCACTTTTCACTATAAGCAAAGCACATATTCAAAAAGCCTTTATGAAGCATGAACTATACCTCCTGAACATGATGTAACACCTTTATGGATTAATAAATATTATATTGAGGTTCAATATTTGAATAAAGTTTATTAAGAAGACATTTAAATATAGCATAACACTTCAGCAGTGGTAATGAAGACTTTATACATGCCTCAGAAAAGTTTTGGGAAGTGGGATTTTTTGATGGACAGTTGGATTTAGGGATCCCAGTTTGGGAGAAAAGAACATAAAAAATAAAACCACAGCCATGTGTTTATGTGACAGCTGGGTGTTTTTCTTCCAACCACTGTCTGATCATGGAAGATTAATTTATTTTTTGGCCCATGGATTGACTGCTTTGTTGACCTCAAAGGGCATGATGTCAACTGATTGACAGGATAGAGGAAGTGAGGGGCACAGTTTGAGTGTGCAGAGAATGTAAGAATGTTTCCGTGGTCACCATAGCAAATAGCTAGACTGACCATGTGACCTTGTTCTATTCACCTCAGAGGCTCCTTTCTTTGTGGAGGCTGGAAATGATGTCATGGAGAGAGTGGCCAATGACAAGGTGGTGATCCCCTGCCCTGCCCAAGGTATGTATGGATCTGGAAGCACAATACATATGATTTAGGTGAGGGATGATCAGCAGGAAGTGCTAAATCAGCCAATTGCCATTTTGTCTTTACATTTGTTTTGAGCAGAGCCGTCCCACTAGGCAGATCAAGCACTGTGCCTATGGCCCTGCCTTCTCTCCCAGGGCCCCACCTTCTCTCCTTTCTTTGACAGCAGAAGAATCTGAAGGTGCCAATGTTTGGAGGGCCCCTCCAAATAATGTTTTGCCTAGGGCCCCCAAAAGTCTAGGGATGGCTCTGGTTTTGAGAGTACAAACACTGTCCACTCTTTTGGTTAATGCCACACTTTGTTTACAGGCACAGGAAATAGCTATTTTGTGCATTATTTATTTGTGCGTAAAGTCTACAGGGGACAATTCATGTAGTTAATTACTGTTCCTGTTGGTTTTATTTAAATGAGGCTGCCTACAGCTGTGTTTGTGAAGAAGAAAAACTATTCAAGGGCATTGAATGTACTTTGCAAATTGCTGTTTCATACCTGTTAGAGGAAATATTCGCTGAATGTGGTTTGATTGCTTTCAAACCAGAAGAGGAACCATCAGACTCGTACCCACCTGTACAGTGCTGTCGCCTTCAAGTTTTCTCTTCCTCAAGCTTAACAATGAGCGTAAAAATGTGTGTTTGTGCTTCTATTCTGAAATGCCTCAAAACTGCCATCAGTTAACCCAACAGTGGAAGTTAATTGCTGGAGTTTTATCAAAGATGGGCATGATGCAATTTAAGTCAAACGACCTCCCACACACTTGGCAAAGAGGGGAGGGAATACAGCTGGTAGTTGGGTGAGCTTGTGGTATGCCTGTATGAGCGTGTGTATACTGTATGTGTGCATGTGTGTTTGTTCTATGTGTTTGTGTCAGCATGCACACATGTCAACCATCCTTACTTCTCGAGAAGAACAAGTTATGTAAATAGGTGGTGTTTTGATGGAAACCTGCCATGGCAACAAAGTGTAAGGTTTGTGTGTGTGTGTGTGTGTTTGTGTGCGCGCGCGTGTGGGGGCAGGCATGTTCTGCGCAGCAGCTGGAACATCATTTTGCCTCCCGCATCCTGGGCCACATCTGCTTTCTGCAGTGAGCGTGCCCGCTGGGAGCGGAATGCTAATTACAGGCTGCTGCCGGTGGACACTGCACTGTGGAAATGTATTAGGGATGTCTGGAGCGTCGGCATGGCGATGGAGCCCGTGCTCCTCCCTCTTGGAGAATGCGTGGAAAGAAAAAAAGAAAACTTTTGCGATGCGCGAAGCGCGTACGGCAATACATGTCCTTGCAGGAAGTGTTTGCCAGCCAGGCCGGATTTAGACTTAAATCACAGCTTGCCAATCACTGTGTGCTGTGGGTGGCAGAAGTATTATCTGCCTTCATGATTAAGTCTCTCAAGTACTGTCCTCTGGGGGGAAACGCTTGAATTGATCATTTTCCCAAAATGAGTCCATGGAAAAGTGTTTAACTGAACAAAACGGGGATGCACCAACACAAGACTGGCTTATGAATCTTTGGTAGGTCCAACTTAGCATTTCGTTTGGTTTGTTGCCTTTAATTGTATTTGAAGCAGGTTGATTTGAGTGCAAGGTTTGCAGGTGTGTAGCTACATATTCTGCAAAGCTTTCTTGTTGACCCCCGAGATAAAGAATCAATAACGTTGCATTGCATAAACAGCTAGGTTTGTTTTCTGTAGCAGTATGGGGTTTTTATCTGAACAGATAATGAGAGGAAGCTTAATGAGCCTTGAAAAAAAGATGTCATTCTTTAAAAATGAGGGACTTGTTTTTCATATCATTCTACACTACAGCATGTTTTTCCTCCAAGCCCGTAAGGTAATACATTTCTGTATTTTAAACCATAAACATGAGCTCAGTGCAGGACCCAGTTGGAAACTATCCTTGGTTCTTTTGTTACGTCTCCTGAGATTTTTTTTCTCTTTTTTGGATGCAGAATGTGATGTGTGTTCATTTTTCATCCTCTCTCCCTCTCTCTCTCTCTCTCTCTCTCTCTCTCTCCTTGTGTGCTTTGCTGTCAGGACTTGGTAAACATTTAGCAAGTCAGGGACGCACTCCTCTGATCTCCGAACGGCCCCTTTGGAGTCGGCCATAAAAGCCGAGAGGTGCCTTCTGAGGCTTTTTAACCCTGTGAAACTTTGGGAAAACATCTGTTTCTGGCTCCTCGGGCACCTGAATGTACACATTAACACTTTTGAACTGTAGGTCCCATCCACACCAAGCCTCTGTGTGCCTGACCCCAGGCCTCTGTTCCTGTGGCTGTAAATCTCTGCCCTGCCACTTTAAATCAGGCATCTCCAAATATGTTGTGCTTGGCTCTCGCCCCCTATCGTCGTATTTTGACTTATCTTGAAATATCACAGGATGGCGACACAACGGATGCAGACCTCCGCAGTACTTTGGCACATTTTCCCCTGCCATTCCATCCGTCTAGGAGATAAATGGAGAACCCACTTTCTTCCTGTTTGCAGGCAACCGTCCGAGGAAGTATTCCTACAGCGGAAGCTTTACCTCGTTTCAGGCTGACCCCAGATCAGCTCCCTTCCCCACTTCACTCTCTCTCTCTCTCTCTCTCTCTCTCTGCATGCCCTTGCAGGCTCACCCCCTCCAAAGGTGCGCTGGTTCAAAAACGGGCTGGAAATACACCCCGACCAATCAGGGATCGGGGTTACGGTGTCACTGAATGGGTCCCTCGTGATTGGCTCCACGTCCGCCAGCCATAGTGGGGACTTCAAATGCTTGGCCACCAATGAGGCTGGATCCGTGGAGCGGAAGACCAGACTGAAAGTAAATGGTGAGTAGCCTTTACCCACACACTCCCTCCAGCTGATTTCTGTTTTTCAGCATCGTACCTCAACAGATTTCACATCTGTCATGAATGAATAAAATAGTTTCCAGTCACTAGGGTATTTGTTCATGCAGCACCCCCAAAACAGAGAATGATTTCATTGTTTGAGGATCATTCCCCAGGAAACAAAGAATATAACATGAAACCCTTGCGCTCCCACGATTAAAGGATGTGTGTTTATAAAAGCATCTGTGAGCGATTGCATTTTATTTAATTAATTTGCTGAGTCATTCCCGATCAGTTTAACCCTCCTGTTGTATTTAGTATTCTCAAGTATTTTTTTTATTGATAAACAACCTGTCATTCATCAATAAATCAGTGAATAGCTGTTTTCTGGCTTCACAGTCCAGGGAGACTGTTTTTTTTCTTTCTAAACTATCCATTTTTGCTACAAAACATATGTCCTAACTGTTTTTTTTTTTTCTGTGATAGATGTGTGCCATTTAGCTTTCATTATTACTTCTGATTTTATAACTTTTGATTTCGTAACTTAAAAAAGACTCATAAGGAAATCTTTGTAAGCTGATGGTGAACCGCTTATATAAAAAAAGGGCAATGTTTAACTTTTTATAATGGTAGGGACACTCCCGGAAAAGTAATAAAATTTAATACTGAAAACTATTAATTTCAGGGAATTATCTCTGCTGTTAAAAACAGGATAGAATTATTTTTGAACCTCAGGACAACAGGAGGTTAAGGAGCTCATGATTTATGAATTCATATATCACAGTTAGACATTTTCTAAAGCTAATTCATTTTTATGCACCTTTGCTCAATGGTGCCAGAGCAATGCCTCACCTGGGAAACAGACTTAACATTTTGGGTCATTATCACTCCAGCAGCTCAAATTGCTAAACCACAATGCCGCTCCCCCACCACTCCCCCTCACTATTATTCCATTACCGCACCTCTACTCCATCACTATTTATTAACTCCTCTACTCCATCACTGTTTATCAACTCCTCTACTCCATCACCACTTATCAACTCCTCTACTCCATCATCAACTCTACTTCATTACTACTTTAGAACTCTTCTATCCATCAATGCTTATCAACTCCTCTACTCATCACTGCTTATCAACTCTTCCACTTCATCACTACTTATCAACTCTACTTCATTACTACTTACCAACTCTTCTACTCCATCACAACTTATCAACTTCTCTGCTCCATTAATACTTATCAACTCCTCTACTCCATCACTACTTATCAACTCTACTTCATTTCTACTTACAAATTCTTCTACTCCATCACTACTTTTCAACTCCCCTACTTCATCACTACTTAGGAAGTCCTCTACTTAATAGCTATGTATTGACTCTGCTACTCCACCACTCATTTATTATTCTGTTTCTCTTGTTTACCCTCCAGTTCCGCCAGAGATTCAGGATGATGGACAAGCTGCCAACCTTACGGTGACCCTTCACCAGCCCCTCAGTCTGGGCTGTGATGCCTTCGGGAACCCCTCTCCCTCCATCACCTGGACCAAAGATGGCCGACCTGTGGGTACCGTCTCCCCAGAAGAGGCTTTGGTTTTTCAGACGAACAATACAGTTGTGCCCACCTCTCTAATGTCCCAGACGCTCAACTACAATTTCATTTATTTGCTCTTATGATGAGATTAAGTGGGTCAGTCCAGTCCACTTTGCCATTCAGGGCACCAGCAGCGCTGAACCACACAATAGTTATTTTGGTCTTTCTGTGGTCTTACTTTGGTCTTTTGAAACCACCAGATTGATATCTCTAGCAACACAGTGACACCTAGTGGTGTATTAGTATATTCCGGTTGATAAATATTACTTTTATTAAAGAGTCAGATTACAAACTCCTTTCATCTTTGGTCTTCTGCAGGTGAACGATTATGCAGGGATTTACCTCCAGAATGGAAAGAGGCTTCTGAGAATCTATCGGGTCCAGATGGAACATTCTGGCACATTTTCTTGCAGGGCTTCAAACAAAGCCGGTGAAGCCAGGAGGGACTACAGCATTGTGGTGCAAGGTGAGTGACAGCATCTCTTGTTCGGTTCGGATGGATTTGTTTAGGGTAGGTATTCATCGGATATGCCAGTTTTAAAGCGAGAGCTTTGTACAGGAAAACTTTCTTCAACAATATGCAAAGAAAGTGAACCGCTGATTTTTTGTGAGTGAAACCCCTGTGGACATGAGATGAGTTTGAATTGCTTAATTAAATGTTAGAATAGACTCTTTGGCATGGAGTCCATTTCTGAGAGCTATGAGCTAGACTGGAATGTAAATCGCATTGGCATACAACAGTAGAAATCTGGGGAAGGGATTTAGAACAGGTAGCACGGACTGCGATGTATCAGTGGTTTGTAGGGTGCAAGAACTTTGCTTAGAAACCTTTTTGGTTCAGGAAGGTGTAACCTCATTTTTCTGAGCACTTAATGGGTCATGGTTTTCAGTATTCTCCCTTTGTGTCTCTGTGTTCCCGTTTGTATGTGTCCTCCTTCTGTCTTTCTCTGCCTCTGGTGGTCCACCTGTCTGACTGTCCCTGGCCCCACAGCTCCCCCTGTGATCTCAGGCACGTTGGCGATGCAGGACCTGGCGGTGGTGGCCGGGCAGGAAGTGGAGCTGCAATGCCGGGTCAACGGCCGCCCAGCACCCAAAGTAGAATGGAGTCGGGATGGAGAGTGAGTGAAGATGGGTTACTGACTACAGATTCAAACAACACACACACACACAGACACACGTGCACACACATACACACACAATTACGCACACACTCACGCTCACACACCTACAGTACACACACACACACACACTCCCAAATGCACACACACAGAGACCCTCACACACTCACGCTAACACACTCGTCACATGGGGACCATTCGTACCTGTGATGCAAGCGGCAGCATCCCTCCCTTCTGCACAGGGTGCTGTCACGAGATGGAGACCCCCACGTGGAGTTCCTGGAGCAGGGCCAGGTGATGAAGGTGAAGTCTGTCCGGCTGAGGGACCAGGGCCTGTACCGCTGCGTCGCCAGCAACCGCGCCGGCACCCAGATGCGCCAGTTCAGGGTCACAGTCCAGGGTAACCTCCCTGCCCCCCCCCCCCTTCCCCTCCCCAAAATAAAACATCCCATTCCTTACACTGGTTCATCCTGATAGGTGATACTGTAGTTCCCGCTAATATCTTCCCCTTGTCCCTCCCCCCCATGTCTCGTTAGCACCCCCTTCCATCAGGAGCTCCAGCGAGAGCACGGAGGTGTCTGTGGTTCTGGGTTTTCCCACCATGCTCCCCTGCGAGGCCGAGGGCGTGCCCGCCCCCAGTCTGACGTGGCTGAAGGACGGCCAGCCAATCGTGTCCAGCGCCCGGCTCACGTACACCCGGGGGGGGCAGGCTCTCCACCTGGGGGCGGCGCGCGGCGACGACGCAGGCCGGTACACCTGCCGCGCCACCAACCCCGCCGGCACTGCCCACAGACACTACACGCTGAGGGTTCTGGGTAAGGGGGTGTGCCCATTTTCATGCTGCTCTGCAGATCGGCTGATCTGATTTCTGCTGGTATGGAGTGAAAACCAAATTTAGAAGCTTCGACTTAACAGACCCTGGTATATTGTCATATTATCCACAAGAACCCTCATAAATTCTTAGATGTATAAACTAGGAAGGCCATGATGAGGCTCTTTGCGCTAAGCATTCAGCATCAAATTGAAGGTAGCACTATGCCATTACACACACAACGACAAATTAATTTCAATGTAAATAATAAAAACAAGCAATACAAAGTAAGTATTCCTTAAGTATATGTAACACCTTCAATCACATTCAACACCATTCTTAAAAATAATTTGTAAGCAAACAGAATGCTTTACACTGACAAAGTGTATCTTTATAAAGTAATACTTTATGAAGGAATACTTTGCGTAACTGAAATAATGTATAATATGCATGCAAAACATCTTTAAAATCTAAGCACAACACGTTTGTCAGTTGGATTGCATGGTGTCCTCTCTTTAGTTCCCCCTCAGATTGAAGCAGATGACTCCACGTCCCTCGGGTTTGGCAGCAGAGAGGTGAAGGTCCGAATCAATGGCACCTTGGCTCTGTCCTGCCTGTCCAAAGGCTTTCCTGAGCCCGCCATACAGTGGTACAGAGACGGACAGGTGTGTGTGTGTGTGATAAGCGGTTTTGGGGTGAACCCATTTGATTGGATGGGTAGTGATTCAGAGATAAGTAACTGCTTTCACGTGTTTGTGATTGGTGACTAATGATAAGGAGTCAGACCAAAACTTTGATTTATATCGGAGGTTCTAAACATTTTAATTCCCCATGTGTACAACGTACTCATAGTTATGATTAACACTCATTTTTTTATTATTACTTCCCACAATCAGTAATAACAAAGATTTATGCATCATAATTCCTTCATTACAAAATAGTGAGGAAAAGCATAAATCTGTGTAATGGGCTCCTTCATCTATTCATAAGCAATCAGAATAGATTTTGATATAGATGGTTCCAGAAAAGTTCAACAAGTTATTAAAAAGCCTTCAGTGTGCTTTTTTCATTGACTCCCAATTAAGTGCAAACATTTTCCCTCAGAACAGTCACCAAAAAAGGAAAATGCATTTGAATTTGTTTTAATTCAAAGTTAAGAACAAATGGTAGGTGAAAGCAGACCTGGGTCACAGTGTGTAAACAGGGAGCAGCTTAGACCTTGGCCAAGGCTGTTGAGTGGAAACCAGGCTTACTGTATGGACCTCTCAGGATGCTGATGATTTTTCCTCATGTCCAGCTGCTTGTGGGTGACGCTCACGTTGGGATCCGGGTGGACGGCCATGTTCTGCACCTCGACCGTGCCCTCCTGTCCCACGAGGGACAGTACACCTGTGTGGTGTCCAACGCGGCCGGGGAGGCCAAGAGGGACTTCCACGTTACCGTACAAGGTAATTGTCTTCATTCGGTCAATGACGAAGATGATTTAATTGTAGGAGAGACAGTCTGCTAGGCGAGCATATTGCGTAATGCCACAAATTAATATTATTGCATGCTAGGAGACCAGAGGCAGGTTTATTTCATAGTTGTCAAAATTGTATAGTGTTGTACGAGAATTATTTGTACGGACTGTTAAATTCTTCCCCATTGTGAAATCTGTGTCACTGGTGTGTTTGATTAAAAGTATATCTAGCATTATTGTTAACTGCATTGTGATGCTTTAATACAGTTACACTACTACAGTCATTATTCCTAAATTACATCCACACCTACTCCACAGTGCCGCCTGTCTTCCACCGGGTGAACAACGGACCAGCGGCCTGGGGTCTGGGAGAGGAGGAGGAGGGTGGAGATGGAGGGGAGGAGATGATGGAGAGGCGGGAGGTAGTCCTGGGTCACACCATCAGCCTATCATGTGAGAGCAACGCCATCCCCCCTCCCCGCCTCAGCTGGTACCGAGATGGGCGCAAGCTCTCCACCAGCGATGGAGTGGTGTTGCTTCCTGGTGAGTCTGCAAGGTTTCCCGTCACATGACACAGTACATCTACAGCAAGTCCTGTATGACACAGTGCATGGCCCCAGAAATAGACTTCTGTGATTGTTTGGTTGTGGCTTAAAGCTCAATGAGTGGATCGTTTTCTCAGGAGGCCAGGTCTTGCAGATCCCACGGGTCCGGAAAGAGGATGCTGGGAAGTATACCTGTCAGGCGGTGAATGAGGCCGGCGAAGACCGCATGCACTTTGATCTGGAGGTGTTGGGTAGGTGAACGGTATGCTTCTTTAAACTAGCTGATAGCTGATGCCTTTTAGGGAGGTATTGTTTAAAAAGCTATTCAGAGCATAAAGGAATCACTTGGGATTTACGCTTTGAATAATAGAAAATTGAAGTTTTACTTTAACTGTAAAACCACATACTTCATAAACAAATTCTAACTTACCTATGACAGAAACATTTTCACAAAGCCCTTTGTACTGCACTGAAGTAGTCAAAGTGACTTACTGAAAAAAAGCCTTTAACATGCTGAGCAAACACCACAAGAGCTAAAGATAGGCAAAGTGCCACCATCAAGATGCATGTTTCAGAACCTGTGAGATGAAGGGAAAGATGGGTTATATTTTTTTCCCACCCCCTCCCAAAATCCAGCAGTGGGTCCTGGCACACAGTTAGAGAACCAATGATTAAGATGATGCGGGGTTAGTTTGTGCATCAAACGGTCCCATTCTGAGTCACTGTACCCCTCATCTCATCACATGGTATTGCTGCAGCTACGCTGCAGGACTACACAGTATGTGTGTGTGTATGCGTTTTACTATTCTGGTGGGGACTTGATTACTCACCTTCTATAAAGGGACCTCTTTACTTGTGGGGACAAAACTTGTGTCGCTTCCTGTGTTGCGGTGCCCTCTATCATTGTATCCCTTGTGGTATCGCAGTGCCCCCTACCATCATCGGTCAGGCGGATGAGTTCATGGAAGAGGTCATGGCAGTGGTCAACAGCACGGTCCAGCTGGGGTGCTCCGTGTCCGGAAACCCTGCGCCCGCAATCTCCTGGCTTCGGGACGGCCTGCCGCTCTACAGCGGGCCTCAGCTCCACATCCTGGAGGACGGGAAGCTGCTTGAGGTTCGAGCCTCGTTCCTTGTTTACTGGCATGATGGTGAAAGAACTTATAACCAGTAGGTTACAGGTTCAGTTCCCAGATGGGGAGCCAACACTGTACGATTAAAGAAGGTTTGTTAACCTTAATTGGACAAGATTTGTAATGTAGGATATGTAGCGTAGCCTTAGATGAGAGCCCATAAGAGCCCATCATATAATAGCACAATGATAGTGCTGGTGTTGAGTTCACTGATGTGCTGGTGCCTGGCTGGTCGTGTGGCCTGCATATAACATCGTGGCTGAAACCCCACTCTGCAGATTGTCAGTGTGCAGGTGTCAGACATGGCAGGATACCTGTGTGTAGCAGAGAATAAAGTGGGCGCAGTGGAGAAGCTCTTCAGTCTGACTGTACAAGGTGAGACTAACCCTACCCCAACGTTTATACCTAACGTCAAAATCACTGCATGTACCATGTGCACTACGTGTAACGTGCAATGAAAAGTATACAACATATATTTTTTGTGTTATCTCAACCAACCTTAAACGCTCACACAACCCACCAGTGATCCCAGCCCACAGTTTGGGAACCACTGGCCCGAGTGCATGCTGGTGAGTTTTTACCCAATCATTGATAACAAAGTATGTTGCTATAGTTCCCCCAAGAGTCGTCGGGCAGAGGGAGGAGGAGATGAGCGTAATTGAGGGTCACATGGTGTCCTTGCTGTGCGACGTCCAAGCCTACCCTCCTCCTGATATCACCTGGACCAAGGATGGAGAGGCCCTACAGTTCAGTACAGGAATCCACATCCTGCCAGGTCAGGGCCAGAGCAGCACTCCTCATTTGTGTTTTTGTGTGTGTGTGTGTGTGTGTGTGTGCATGGGTGTGCGTACTCACCCGAAAAGTGTTTCTGTGAGAGAATTTTTGTTTCAGTTAAATTTTCTGTTACTTTGGTTAATTTTATTAATTAGTCTTAAGGTGTTAAGCTGTATTAAGGTGTGTCTGCAAGGTGTGTTTTTGATGACGAAGTAGGCTTGGTGAAGGCTCATCTCTGTGAATGTGTTTTCAGTGAATACGTATCCGTTAACGTGATTGAATGTCTGCAGGTGGTCAGATGTTACAGCTTCCCCGGGCCAGAGTGCAAGATGCCGGGCAGTATGTCTGCACCGCCACCAACCGTGCAGGACAGAACCAGAAAAGCATCCAGCTCAGTGTGTATGGTCAGTACCGCTCACAGTGAAATTAAACCTCAGCACCACCCCCAATGAAACATTGTCAGCCTATTTGAATGTTTTCCAATGTAATTTTCATCAATTCAGCATGGATGGTATTGTAACAGAAGTTTAAAAGCATAAATGTGAAATGGAAAACTGATGCTTTTCAACAGGATTAATTCGTCTTGGGTATAATTAAACTAGAATTTCTCAGGCATCTTAAGGTTGCATATTTTTATTAAGGTTGAAGAGTGAATTTTGATGGACTTATTCCACACAGCAAGTTCTATGAAGTCACATTTAACATAAAGCTTTACTCCATCTTAATTTCATCTGCTTTACATCTTTGTTAAAGTCCCGCCAGTCCTGAAGCCCCGCACTGACTCTGAGCCAGAGTTCGTGACCCCCCAAGTGGGGACGTTCGTCTCCCTGCGGTGTGAAGCGGAGGGCAAGCCGGAGCCCGAGGTCACATGGTACCGCAATGGGCTCCAGCTAGCCCAGGGAAGTGGTCTGAGGGTGGAAGGGCACCTGCTGAAGATCCAGGGAGTGCAGGTGTGTGTCTGTGTGTTATTCCTGCTCTTCTGAAAGGTTTCTTTTAAATTAGGCCCCCTAAAATGGTCGCCTGATAGAGCCTCACCTCTGTAAATTAGTTAACTTCTGAAACCTGTATCCAACACCACATGCTGCAATGCAACGTTAATTTAATATACTAATGCATGGAAGCTAATTTGAAACAGGAGGTCATATAGCATATAATTATATCAGACTATAAAATATTTTACTTCTAAAACCTGCATCTGGCACCACAGGCTGCAATGCAGTGGCAATTTAATACAGTAATATATGGATTAGAGCCTTCCATCAGTCTTACTACAGTATATTTAGTACAGTTATGTTTTATTACTTTTTTCTGTATTTAGGGAAAATACTTTTTGCCATTTTGTTGAGATTTCAGACCCCCAGACCCAGTTTCAGAGCCTTTCTATTTTTGTAAGCGTTCTACCTCTTTAAAATGTTTAGAACCTCAAAGATATAAATCAGAATTATGGATGGACTCCTTATCATTAATCATCAATCACAGACCCATCTCTGACCACAAATCACACCAATGACATAGAAGATTTGACAGCAAACAGACTTGTACTTTACACTCTGTACTGACCACGATAGTCAATTCATTGTTGTTTGCAGGTGGCTGACAATGGAATCTACACCTGCAAGGTGTCAAACATCGCTGGACAAGTGGACAGGACTTTCCGCCTGACTGTCCACGGTGAGACATCAAATTCTGACGCATTTATTTACTCTACTTTCTGTAGTGCCCTACCAGCTTCTGGCAGCATAAGTCTCTTGACTGGGTATCTAGCCCTTTGTTATCAAGGCTGAATGTAGAAAACTGATTTCCACACAATGTTAGGTGAGATTTTTTCCGGTTTTCCCCCTGCACATCGGCAGTGCCCCCTGCTTTGAATGAGCCTCTCCAGGAGACCCTGGTCCAAACCCAAGGTTCCCACATCACCCTGCTCTGTGAGGCCACAGGCGTCCCAGCCCCCAGCATCGCCTGGATGAAGGACGGTGTCCCTATTGGTGAGAAAATGGAACTGTATCTGTTCTAGTGTGCTTTCAGGATTGTAATGCAATAAGCTCCCCTTCAGTTTTGTTTTTTCAGAAAGAAATATTATATTATATTATATTATATTATATTATATTATATTATATTATATTATATTATATTATATTATATTATATTATATTATATTATAGTGACCTTTTATTGAGCTATACTCTCAGCAGCTGAGCTGCAGTGTTGAAATGCAAAAAACTTCTATTAACATAACTATTGAAAGTACTTTTGTGAAATCTGTAAACCTACATTTCCTGGGAGAAATATTTGAATCTATTGTGTCTTTGGAATCAGTTTACTTACTCAGTTATACAGTGGCTTGAGTTATATGCCAACAACTGACAGTAAATGCATTGTGTCACTTATTTCAGAAGTGAGCATTACAGTCACTTCTTCAGAAATTTTTATCAGCACATTCCAATAACAGTTCCATGTTATTTGCCATAATCATTCTGAAAGTGCTTACATTGTGTTTGTCAGTAGGCTGCTACTAAAATTAAATTATTGCAAATTGTTGGTTTTGAATGCATATCTATCGACTGAATTTAAATGTACGAATATTAGCTGAAGTTGTGTGAATCGATGTTGGTACCAGTGCCTGTAAGGGTTCATTTGAATGCTCTTGGTGTTCTTTTGTGCTTGTTTCTGATGCACAGAGCAGTGTTCAGAGAACGTTTCTCTGGTGTCGGTGTCCACTTCCTTATAGTCTCTCATAGTGTTTAGTGATATTCTTGGACATTTCTGTCCATGTCTTTATTCTCTCTAATGCAAAACAGCACTGTTCAGTAGACGTCTCTGTGATACTGATGGCTATCTTAATTGTTTTTAGTGCTCAGAGAGCAATGTTCAGGTTCTGTTTGTGTGATGTTGATGTCCACGTCTTTATTGTTACTGGCGCACAGAGAGTAGTGTTCAGTGGAAGTGGTCAGTGCGGGGCAGTAGGCTGGAACTCGGACCTCTTCAGCTCTCTCATGCCGGTACCTACACCTGTGTGGCCAAGAACAGCGAGGGAGAGATTCACAAGGACTACAGCCTCACAGTGCAGGGTAAAAAACAGCTTCCGTGTGTCCAGTTCTACCAGTTTTGCCTGTGTGTTCACAACCAGAAATAACTGATCTATCTATCTGAATATTATCAAATAGATTAGATAGGCTATTGTATTTAGTAACAGCAATGGATTTCCTGTTTCTCAAACCTGTTCCCAGTCAAATTATATAAATATAAAATGGTGGAGCACAGAGCCAAATCAGGAAAAAAAAGCATGTCTTTGTCCCAATCATTATGGAGCTCACTGTAAAATCAATATGATATGGGTTGTCAGAAATGTCTTTGCTCTGAAAGAAGTATATGAGTAAAAAAAGATCATTCTGATTAAATGTGACACAACTTGGGGTGTCAATTTCAGAGCAGTATTCAGTTATCAGCTCAGTCAAACTTCATTAATTGAGATTTCAGAGCTCTGGTTCAGAATGATCACCAGAATATTCATCACTCAAAAGAGGGCTTCAGAAAAACAGGCTTATACCAGGGCAGCTCTTGCATGTTGAATGTAGGTGTGACTTCTGACTTGGGTTTGGGCTATAGCTTCGCATTAACCACTGTAGTCACCTCTGTGCTGGTCTGTACTGACATGTGCAACGCTCCACGTTCCAGTTTTGCCCACCATCCTGGACTCCGGCCAGCCCTCGGAGATCAGCGCTTCAGTGGGGGAGGAGCTGACCATGGAATGCCGGGTGACAGGGACCCCCAAGCCCCAGCTGAGCTGGCTGAAGAATGGGGCGCCCCTGGACACCACCGACATGCAGAACTTACAGTGGGTGCCTGCTTTTGTTCGGTTTTTCTGGGTTTTATGAGGGGGATGGGAGAAGAAAGGCAAGAAATTAAGAAATGGAGAAAAGGGAGAGGAGGCAGAGGGGGAGGGAGGGCACAGTCGAGGAGAGAGGAGAATGGGGGAGGTTCAGAATGTGTGTCGATCCGCGGACCGTGTGCCATGAACTTTGATACATTGTGCTTGTGTGCAACAGCTTGTCTCCTGATGGGGGCGCTCTGACGCTGCTGGGGCTGAGGCCCACCGACTCAGGGACATACACCTGCCTGGCGGTCAGTCCCGCTGGCCAGGAGAGCAAGATCTACACCCTGTCCGTGCTGGGTCAGTTTTACTCGCCTGCCCTTCCTGTCTGGGGAGAGGGGTGCACTTCCTGTGCTGAAGATGATTGGCCCAGTACTGACCCAGGCCATTTTTACTCTTCTTTTAGTGCCCCCCTCTATTGGGGGTGATGTGGGCTCCCCACGGGAAGTGCAGGTAGCCCAGGACAGTGTGGTGACCCTGGAGTGCCTGGCAGCAGGATACCCCCCACCCCAGATCAGCTGGCTGTGGAACGGACGCCCTCTGCTCCTCTCCCCTCGAACCCGGCTCCTCTCTGCAGACGCTGTCCTCAGGTGAGGCCCTTACTCCTCCTCCTTCTCCTTATTCCTTTCCCTTTCCCCATCTCCTCCTCCTCTCCACTTCATTTCTCCCCATTTTCCATTTATCCTATATCTCTCACTCTTCACGCATTTACACTCTTGCCACCTTTTCTTCCCTTTTTCAACCATACTCTCTCTCTAGCTCTCCTTCCCCTTCTTCATATTCTTATCCTGCTCTTATTTTGCTCACTTCCTCCTCTTCCACCTACCCCTCCTCTTTCCCACTTCCTCTGTCCAGACACTGTCAGCTGGTGTGTCCTCTCCTCCTATATTTAATTGTCTCTAGATTTAATCCAGCTTTCCCTGCTCTTTTCTGTACTCCTTTGATAACATGAGAAAGTTTTGTGTCAATCTAGTAGTTTAGATGAGAGAGGGGGGGACTGGGGGGATACTTTACCATCTGTGTTCTGTGTTCCCAAGGATCTCACCGGTGCAGCTGTCAGACTCTGGGGTCTATACCTGTGTGGCCCGCAGTCGGGCAGGACTGGCAGAACTCAGCTACAATGTGCAGGTGCAAGGTACGGCCTAGCCTAGCTTATATCAAGGGACTCAAAACTGGATGGCAGTCTTTTTTCACCATTCAATTTCTGTTCTTCTTTTTACTCACAAGTTAAAATTGCTGCATTATGCTGAGTTCTCTTTTTGCCTGCGGTAATGTAATTTCCCTGCTGGAGGCTAAGCTCTAAGGAAAGGGATTACAATCACAAATTTTTTTGATGTGTTAGTGCCCCCAGGTGTGGATCATGTGGAGCCCACTGAGCATGTGACGGTGGTGCAGGGCTCGCTGGTGACGCTCACCTGCGAGGCCCGGGGGATCCCGCCGCCCTCGCTGTCCTGGCTGAAGGACGGCCAGCCGCTGTCCCTGCACCGCAACCTGCTGCTGGACGGGCACGAGACACGGCTCCGGCTGCCGGACGTGAGCTCCGCCGACGCGGGCCAGTACAGCTGCGTCGCCAGCAACCAGGCGGGCAGCAGCACCAAGACCTTCAACCTCACTGTGCAGGGTGAGAAGGGCCGTCGCATGCACACCCTACACACACGGTGCTTCCAGATCACATTCCTGCTTCATACAGGCTACACGCAGGTAAACTCAGAAGTTTAATACGGCTGCATAGCCAATGCACAGCATCACCAATACCTTCAACATGACTGTGCAGGGTGAGCGGGGCCGTCACAGCACACACTGTACACACGGCACGTCCACGTCGCATTGCTGCTATGAACGCAGCGTACATGCTACACGCAGGTACACAAATCGCTGCGGTTGAAAAGCCAATGCACTGCAGCACCAAGACCTTCAATCTCACTGTCCTGGATGAGAAGGGCAATCACGTGGATATGCTAATCACACACTACACACACGCCATACACACTCAAGCACAATATACACAGACATGCACACCGCAGTGCCTCACACATATCATCATATATAAGCAAATAAAACCAGAATGAGCTCCTACAGTATTTACCTGGCATACCTACTGTATCTCTGCGATGTTTGTGCTTTAACACAGAGCCTCCGAAGATCTCTGGTTCTGGCTCCCCGGAGGAAGTGTCCATCGCCATAAACAGTCCCCTGGAGTTGGAGTGTGCTGCAGAAGGGGTTCCCCCTCCCACTCTGAGCTGGCTGAAGGACGGGCACCCACTGGAGGGGGATGCTGTGGTGCTGAGAAATGGGGGCTTGCTCAGGATTAGCAAGGTTCAGGTAGGCTTCCACCATGACCTCCATCCCGCCAGAATTAGCCAGCTATGGCTGGGCAATTCGCCTGGTAGCCTGGGAGACATGTGTAGCCAACTGTAGATGTGCACTTAACCCTTTGGTGATCTTTGGTAAGAAAAAAGTATGTAACTCAGAGGCATGAAAAATAGTAAGATGATGTCACACTGTAAACTGTATTTGTAATGGGGAGTCATGTGGAGGGGTATGTGTGAGTAGTAGTAACCATGTCGCAATGATGGGTCTTACTTACTCCTAGAACAGGGGGTTTCAACCTTTTCTGATCCAGGGACCCCCATTCAGGCTCCAGGGGTGACCCCCATCATAAGATAAAAAAGGGTTACATCAAAAAAGTATATGTATATTTTGAAATATTTTTCAAAGTCTATATATAGTCATTGTATATCAAGTCTGGCCAGGGACCCCCTACAGTACCTTCAAGGACCCACTGTTGAAAACCCGGGCCCTAAACAAATACCAACTAATGAGGAGGGGAGGGAGTTCATTAGTACTAGTTTACCTGAGTATGCATTGCTGGCTTATTTCAGTGATGTATGCATCTCCAGTGTTGAGCCGTCCATTCCCTTAAACAAGACCACACCCATTCTGTAAACCTTTGTGTGTTACTGGGACAGGTAGAAGATGCAGGTCTCTATACCTGTCTGGCCAGCAGCCCTGCCGGGGAGGATGGGAGGAATCACTGGGTACAGGTTCAAGGTGAGATACATTCATGTGTGCAAATAGAGTCTCTCTGTGGAACATTCCAGCAAAGTGATGCAGGCTTCCCAGTAGTGCATCCTGTCTCTAATGAAAGCCTGTCGCTTCTTCTCTCTTGTTCAGTTCCTCCAACACTGCTGGGCTCTGGAGACATCCGGACCATATCTGTCCCCACTAAGGGTCACCTGACACTGGAGTGCCAGGCCAACAGTGACCCTCCGCCTGTCATTGAGTGGCTCAAAGATGACGCCAAGCTGCAGGTCAGACAGAATGCAGTGGGTGGGGGGTCATGCAAATTAGCTGTGAATTCTTCAATAAGTAAATGAATCAATGACTGGTTGACTGAAGAATGATCAAATCCAATGTAGAAATGAAAGGCATGCTGTTTTGCATGTTCATGGCCCTCTGATCTTCTGATCTTCTCTGTAGCTGGGTGGGCGTGTCCAGATTCTGGCAGGGGGGCAGTTCCTTGAAATTCAGGACGTGATGCCTGAGGACAGTGGCCTGTACAGCTGTGTGGTCAGCAACATAGCCGGCAGCAACAGCCTGTCCTTCACAGTGGATGTCCTCTGTGAGTATGTCTGTCCAACTGTCTGTCTCTCTGTCTCTCCATGAGTATTTGATTTGAGTACTTGTGGCTGACTATCTGTTTGAGACAATATTTCTGTCAATATATTTCTGACAAATATGGTGAGCAATCCACCGAAACTATCCCTGTGTTTCTTGTATTGGTGACTTACCACTGACCCATCTATCTATCTATCTATCTATCTGGAAAGTCCCTGAAAGATACCTTCAGTGTAAATTGGATTTACCTGCTTCTTGCTGCGCCACATTTTTTTTTGCATTTCTTAGTCTGAATATCCTCTCCACTTCCTCTTCAGTGCCACCGATAATCAAGGCAGGCCCCTCAGTGGTCACAGTTCATGTCAATCAGGCTGCAGTGCTGCCCTGTGAAGCAGAGGGAACACCCACCCCATCTGTCATATGGAGAAAAGACGGCCTGCCATTGGTCCCTAACAACAGCAGGTGAGGAGAAGCAGTGCCTGCAAAGTTTTTGTACCATTCAGGTTTTTGTTTGACTGTTGTTTGAGGAAAAAACTTTTTTTTAAACTGCAGTTTTGAAACTTTTGGGTGTCCCTTTCCCATTCTAACCCTGTCTGTGTATTAATGTGTCCATTCCATTCCTTTTCATGGTCGTACTTTTTATGGAAATGTACTTGTCAAGCACATTGACACTTTGATAAAAAAACACTATATTATGAAAAGCTATTTTAGCAATATTGTATGAAGATCTATTTGCAAAGTTCAAAGAAGTTTATTATTGTTTTTTTTTTTTTTTTGCTGTGACTGGAGAAAGCAATTTATTGTGTTCCTCTGCTCTGAATTTTCATGATTACAAACCAGCCCCTAAACCCATCCACAGAACCTAGCCATTCCAAGACAAGCAATTGCCATTATGTTCTTCTCTAATTAGAACAAAGGCCACTCACAATTTATTGCAATTGGGTAAAATATTGTTAAAAAGCCTTGTGTTGGCCAGCACCTCTACCTCTCTTGCCTTGCCTCTTCTTCCCCCTTATGCTGCGGGGATGAGTAGAGTAGAGGAAAAGCTCTGAGAGTATGTTGTATAATGCTGTATCCTATCTTAAGTATCTTTGGACACTTTGCTCCTCGGTAAGCAGCAGCAGTAATGATGCTCTAGCACTAGAGGATGGACAGGGCTTCAGAGCGTTAGCTGCTATTGAGCGGCCTTGGTTTTAGCTCCACACCGGTTGAACATGTTGTTATGTGTGGGCCAGGTTCACCATCTTGGCTGAGGGCTCACTGCGCATCGGGTCTGCGCAGCTGTCTGACGCCGGACGGTACTACTGCACAGCCTCCAACCCAGCCGGCTCGGACCATCATGGGATGGATCTGCAAGTGTTTGGTACTGGCAACACTTTTTTTTGTTTCATAACTGTCAATGTTTTTCAGTTTTTCAATTGTTCCTTTGAATTTTCATCTGAAAGTTACTTTTTATGTGTTATTTTAGTTCTCTTTCTATATGGAAATTTTGTTAATATAGCAGTATTGTTACTTTTGTTACCTGTTACCAGTATTCACCGGTTTTAGCACCCAGCATAGTTTTAGGGTGAACATTGTCAGACCTGGACATTGTGAACAGTGTCTACTGGGGCTACAGTGTCAGACTCTGCTCCAAATACCCCTTTTTTGTATGTTAAAATAAGTTGTATTGAATGGATGTAGCTCTTCCTGTAGAGCCTTTACAGCACAGCTTCTGAGCTCACTGTTCTTCTCTTCCTGCACCCTGCCCTCTCTCATTGCTCTCTCTCTTCTGTGGGTGTAGTGGGTCCATCTATCCGCCCCGGTCCCTTTAACATAACCATGACAACGGGGGTGCGAGCCATTCTGAGCTGTGAGACCACGGGTATCCCTACTCCCCAAGTGTCCTGGAAAAGGAATGGGACCCCCCTTGACCTCACAAAGGATCCTGGGGCCTACAGGTGCTTACATCCACCTCCAACTCCGTACACACACATATGCACACACACACACACAAACACACACAGACTGTTCACAATGATATCAGCAGTATTTTTTGTATATCAACCAAATCACATATATGTTTTGGTTGATACACACATTTTATTTAGCCGAGTCACTTTCAGGGAACACAGCTGTTTTTGTATTTTGTTAGGAGTTTCATAATTTGTGTTTTTCTCCCTGAAAGGTTACTGTCTTCTGGCTCTCTGGTTATTACCTCCCCATCCAATGAAGACGAAGGATACTTTGAGTGCACATCAGCCAATGAGGTTGGAGAAGAGCGCAGGGTCATTGAGGTCATTCTGCAAGGTATCACCAGTTAACCTGTTCATTTAATATCTTTAGGATGTATCTGTATGTTGCTATTTAAGGATGTATTGCTCTCAGGCTAGGAGGTCCTTGAGAATAGTGTGCTTGCTGATGAATTCAATTAGTCATGGGTTCCTGATAGCTGTAGCAACGGAAGCCTGAACACAAAACACAAGAAATGAGTGTGGAATTTCTCCCTCCCTCTCTGTCTCTCCAACCAGTCCCCCCTTCTATTGAGGATGACATCACCACAGTCACCGCCATCAAGATGTCCCCTGTGATCCTCCCCTGCCACGTGCTGGGTCGCCCCGAGCCAAAAATCAGCTGGACCAAAAGTGGGGCGCAGCTGGGCTCTCGTGGAGGCAGCTATCGGGTCCTGCCCACTGGTAATACACAGCCCTTTAATGCCAGTGTACTTGTAGCACATTACCAAGGGCGAGTCTGTTAGCTTGCATGCTGTCTTTTGTCAGTGCAGTCACACTTTGTCAGCTATAGTAGCGATGTTCTTTTCTTTACACCTGCTTGTATTCCCATGTGACCTTATATGCATTCTTCTGTTATGAACAGGAGTTTGTAGCAGTGTGAAAGTAGGGATGGGTTGGTTTAAATTCTGTCAGAACTCTTCTGACTACCCTTACTGTAGTCCCACCCGGGCACACATATAAGGGTGTAGGGATAGGGGCCCAAATCAAATTTTGTATAGGGCCACCAAAAGATTTGGGGCAGTACTGCCTCGCACTAGCACACCAGGTACCCATGGGATTCCAGTTGTTGTCTGTGAGAGATCCTCCAATCAGTGGCCTGCAGTGTTATCTGGCTGGTCAGGGTCAGTGATGCTGTGCTGTAATGTTCAGGTGTGCTGGAGATCACGAAGGCTGAACCCAGCCATGCAGGAAGGTACACCTGCTCTGCCCGCAACCCCGCTGGAGTCGCCTACAAACACATCACCCTCACCGTACAAGGTTCGCTGAAGGGCTGGGAGGTTGTGTGTGGTCTATGTGATTGACTTACACAGACAACTAATGAGGCTTAAGCAATTCTAATGATATGGGAATACATAATGTATTGTATGTAGAGGGATTTTATAAAATAGTAAAACAAATGCCTAAGGCTATGATGATAATGATGTTGATAATGTTGATGATGATCATTAACGTGACTGTCACAGGTTTGGCTAATAACGTACTGACTACATGCATTATGTTTTTAAAAGAAAGCTCTTTTGAAGCTGTAGTGTAAACACGGTCATGTGGTCGAGTATTTGGTTTTCTCTGTGATGTCCCATGATACCTTATGTTGTTTTGTTCTCAGAACCCCCAGAGGTGCGTCCCATGAAGGAAGAAGTGAAAGTGGTGTTGCATCATGGGATTATTCTGCCCTGCGACGTGCAGGGTTTCCCTAGACCTACCATCACCTGGCAACGGGAGGGTGTGCCGATAGCCACTGGTGAGAACTTGATTGGTGTGTTGATCTAATGCCTGTTTTGGCACCTGTTTTTCACATATCGTTCTTGCTTCTCGGTCATTACTGGGTTTTGGTGTACCATTCGGCTGTGGTTGTTTATTCTGACATTTGTCGGTTTTTGTACAGGTCACAGGCTGGCCGTGCTACCGAGTGGTGCCCTGCAGTTCTCCCGCGTGACACTAGGGGATGCTGGTACTTACCAGTGCATGGCACAGAACGAGGCAGGCACAGCTGTGGGAAGGACACGGCTTGTCCTGCAAGGTACCCTTCATGTTGAGTTCATGGTTGAATAGCATCTTACACTTTGTACTGTGTGTGTGTGTGTGCGTGTGTGGAACATGGTTATAAGGCTAGGACTATGACTAAGAGTCTTCTTGAGTGCAGACCTCTTTTATAATCTCTATTCAGTCTTTCTTCGGTTATACACACATAACTGAATTACTTGTCTCATCTTATTTCACACGCTGTGGCCAATTTACTGCAGTCCCTCCTGTGCTCACTGCCCCAAGCCTGGAGTACACGGCCGTGGTGGGCCAGCCAGTCAGCCTGCAGTGTGGGGCAGATGGGCAGCCCCAGCCAGAGGTGTCCTGGCAGAAGGACAGGCGGCCAGTGGCGGAGGGGGCCCACGTGCGGCTATTCTCCAATGGAACCCTCTGGATCGCCACCACACAACGCAGCGACGCCGGCCTCTACACCTGCTCAGCCAAAAACTATGCAGGCAGGGCCAGCCTGGACATCCGGCTCACTATTCAGAGTGAGTGCTCAATACTGGCCTAAAGGGCACCAGGGTTGTTTTTGAGCGGTTACAACAAAGGGGAAAGTGGTTGAATGTTTGATTTAAATAAGTTTTGTCACCTGAGATTTATTTACTGTGTGCATATGTGTGTGCATTTTTTTGTGCGCATCATATTATTCTATAAGCCATGTTCTCTGAGGTTCAGTTGGTAGTCCTTTGGTTGCTAGAAATAGACGACTCCATTTGAAAGTACATGTTAACTTATTCTCCCCCAGTATGAAATTCCCACTCGCAAGTGTGATCCCGTCTCACCCCTGCAAAATTCCACTGTCAGCACTGGAGAATACGCACCAGTATGCGCATCACCCGAAATGTGTTCAGTCAGGCATGGTTTTCTGTACTCTGCAGTCCACAAGCTGAGCTTTGCAGTTATAATACCAAATAACTGTGCACCTGATACAGATGGTGCTGGAACAACTGGTTGAGGCAAAATTTAATGATGTAAAAAGAAAAACTAATGAAATGCTGCTATAGCCAATTATGAAGTGGTTCACTAGCCTTCTACAGTCTACTGTAGCTCATTCTGGATTTGGGCCCATCACCATAATATAAACAAGGCCCTCAATGAGATGAGAACAGCTGTAGTTGCCCCTCAAGTAGAAAAATATTGCATGCAATTTTAAAGATTGTGATTTAAGGTTGTGTGCTGTTCACAACAGTATGGATAGACATAGATCCTCTTCTAACATCTCCTTTTCCCTTCTGCAGTCCCACCCATGATTCCAGTTGGTCAGTCGGAGCTGTCAGTTATTCAGGGATTCCAGGCGCTGTTACCCTGTGCTGCCCAAGGACTACCCGAACCCAGGATTTCCTGGGAGAAGGATGGCATCAAGGTGGCAGGCCTTCTGGGAAAATTCACCGTTCTGCGATCTGGAGAGCTGATCATCGAGAGGGCAGAGGTCAGAGGTCAACCTGTGTAGCTGTGTTTGGAGTCACAGATTCTCTGTGCTGTCCAGATGGTCATCTCCATATTCTCTGTATGGAATGTTCTGTCTCTGCTGTTTTGAAGCTCAAAATATGCATAGTTGCTGGCTAATTACAAATACTAATCAATGGGGCTTGAATGAAGACAGAACATTCATAGCCAGCATGGCAACACTGATGTTAGACCCGTAGAGCTACAGGGCATGGTGGCTATTATTTTCATGTTAAGTTCAGTTAATTCACGAATGCAAACCTGCTGAATCATCTAATTGTTCAATGAACTTTAGTTTTCCAGGACAAATGTTGGTCCATACCTGGTAGTGAATTAGTGAAGGACTGCAGGAGCTGATCTGGCTTTTATATAGAACATCTGTGAGAGTGACAATTGTAATGAACCAGTGTTTGTTGCACTCTTCAATTCCTGTGATTGACACTCATTATAGTAGGGCTGCATGTGATTTTCATATCTCTATGTATTTGCTGAGGCTAAGAGCATTGGCACCATGAATACATATAAATGTAAATACAGCAGCATTCCTCAGTGGAATTGTTCTTATGTAGTTCTTAGGTCAGTACCAATGGCAATCAATACAGATGTGCTATAATTACTGTATTGACTGTGCTGGACCAGGTCATGCATGCCCCACGGCTCTAGCTTCTACCCTATTTTCTCACTGTGCTGTTCGGTCTCCCTGAATGCTTTCATGCATATCCAACATCAAACATTTGAGCAGAAAATGAACATGTGAAAGAATAGTATTTTCAATGTTCATAATTTGAAACCCTTGTGTAACGTAGTGTGCTGCAATTATTTGGGAACATGACAAAGCCAAAATGATACTGGTTAAAATCTGAGGTGAAGCATTGTTCTATTTGTTCAAGGTAGATTACAGCTTCTTTTGTAATTCTACCTGTATGCATTTCCTGATTTGTGACATGTAACTATTGTTAATCACCCCGATTAAGCGTGCTCCTGCTAAGCCAAACATACAATGATGCTATTGTCTCTGCCGTTCCCCTGGCAGCCAGGTGATGCAGGTGTGTTCACCTGTGTGGCTGTGAATGCCGCCGGCACCGCCCGGCAGGAGATCCGCCTGTCCGTCAACATGCGGCCTGCCTTCAAGGAGCTGCCGGGCGACGTGACGCTGAACACGGGCCAGCGCCTCTCCCTGTCCTGCCACGCCCAGGGCATGCCCATCCCGACCATCTCCTGGACCGTGAATAACAGCCCCTTCTCTGGTACAACATAGCACCCCCACCACACTCTGTCAGGAGTACTAATACTGGGCATATGTCATCCCTTGTCGTTTGAATAGCTTAAAGTTTTTCAAAGATGTTTCTTACCTTAAACACAATAGTAATTATTATCTCTGTGATAATAATACAGTACAATACAATAATATAATGCAGTACAATAATAACTGATGAATGCAATTATTTTTGTCTAAATGGCTGGGTGCTCTGTCATAATTTGGAAGAATGTAGTTAGTCCATTAAGTGGGGGATATTCTTATGATTTCTTATGCAGATTTATATTTTATTTTCCTCCAAGTAGATTTTCTTTCCTGAGCTATTACAGATGATTTGAGCATAAATTGCATAGTAATTACATAAATGTACTACAAAAAGCCAGTAGACAAAACATTGTTGAAAATTACAAAATAAAATGTTTATGGCAAATAGTATGTGACGTCTGCTGAAAACAGGTACCTGCAGTACACCAACATCCAGACAGAGCGGTATCATTACAAAGAATAATTTAATGAAGGGTCCAGGTCAAAAGTCCAAAAGTCTGGGTCAAACGTTGTGTAAGAGCATCTGCTAAGTGCCTGTAATGTAATGTGAAAGAAGTGCTTTGGACTTATTGTCGTATTGCTGTGGTATTGAGGTCAGAAAATGGATGGGCGTGTACACAGCAGAGCAGCTAAATGTTTCCCCTGTCGATTTTCTGAGCGTGGTGACCTCTTGCTTCTCCCAGGTCCCAGAGTGGATGAAGCAGGCAGGAGCTTGCTGGTCATCGAGAACGTGTCCGTGAGTGACGCGGGCACCTACGTGTGCAAGGCAGACAACAGCGTGGGCACCATCCGGGCTCTCTCATTCGTCCGTGTCAGAGGTAGACCCTCGTCTGTGGGGAAAGTGGCAGAGGTGGAAGTTAGGAGGAGAAGGTGGTGATAAAACAGCAGTGCTGTGGCCAGTGGCCACCCTCTAACTTTATGCTATTTAATAAGAAGACAAATCTGACCGTCCTGTTCTAAACGGTGTGTTTAAGTTTGGCCTTACAACATAGCTTGGTCCTGTTGGGATGCATGGAATGCTGGGTTTTTCTTAACCTTAAAATCTACAACCAATTTAGACCCAAGAAACCAGGTTGAGTGATGAATTGTTTTAGCTGATCAATTAATCACTGACTTTAAAAGACAGATTTCAATGTGGGTGCAGCTAATGCTGCTGCCATTTTGTGAACTTTTGGGCTTATACATTTATTTTTATTTTATGTGATTGCTATGCACTCCTACAATTTAATGACCCATATTATTTTTATTTGTACTGTATTTGGATATGAACCCTAGAAGAGAAGGTAAATTAAACTAATGGGTTTCTAAATGAACAAATTATTAAATTAAGTACTGAGTAATAACAAAAAACCAGCATAACCTTTAGTACACCAGGATCAGGGTTGCGAACCCCTGATTTACAGGATAATACACTTTATGTGCATTTAATTTACTTAGGATTTTTACAATGACAAATAAACAGAATAAGTAATATCATTTACTAAGTGACTTAACTATGTTTCATTATAGTTGTTTGAGGAGGAGAAACAAAAAGTTATGTTTTGGTGTCTGTACCCTGTCCCCCTCCAGAACCCCCAGTCATCAGTGGGGAGGCCCACAGCTCCCAAACAGTGCCTCAGGGTGCCACGGCCCTGCTGGACTGCTCAGTCAAGGGTGACCCTGCCCCTTCACTGCGCTGGCTGCGGGACGGGCGGCCCCTGCTCAGCACCCTGCGTCTGCACCCCATGCACAACGGCTCCCTGGCCATCTACGGCGTAACGGTAAACACACAGTTTGCATGACCTTTGACCTCCCTTATAGCCTTTATGGCCCCCCTTAACCAATGGCTCAATTCATATGGTTGATGCACTGAAATGGGTCGACTCTTTAACAAGACAAGAGACTAGCATGACCTCCAAGTGCTGAGACGATGGAACTACTGGTTACAGAGGTCAGGAATTTAATCACATAAACCAGTATGTGCAATCATTATGTAAATTGTAGTATATATTTATAGATATAAATGTATTCTACGATCTTTCTTTACTTTGTTTACCCTTGCCCTAAAGCTTGACAATACTCAGAAGTTTCAGGGCTTTGAAGTTCACTATTTTTGGCCAGGGCACTTGGCTCCAATGTGCACAGAAAAACTTTTGAAAAGGAAGAAGTTTACTGGAACATTCTGTGATTGCTGCTGAAGTTCCCCAAGGCCCAGGGAAATCAGATTCTGGTTTAGACTGAGTGGCTAATGGAATTAGTGTCTCGAGAGCGAGGTTCTTTGGGCTCCCGGCCTGGAATCCGAGTGGCTGGGCTGTAATGCTGTTACAGCTGTAATTGACAGCGTGGCTGTATCCCTGTGGCAGGGCCGCTGGCGGCAGGAAGCAGCAGTCTTTTATGTCATTTGTTTTCTGTATCCTTCAATATAATGGCAGTTATTGTAAACAACAGATGTTTTTTTTAAAAATATATTTCCATATTATGCTTTTACACTAGCATCAAGGACAAAATCCACTCTGGAATCTTTCCAGTGCTTGAAGAGGATTAGCCCACTAATTCATAAAACTATTGTATTTCCATTGTGGGCTGTAAGGAGCTGGTCCATTAACTGGACAATAGAAGAGTTGGTTCCCAGAGTAAGGCAGGCTGCTATAGCACCTGTAGCAAGGTGCTAAATTTCCTCAGTAATTTCCAGTATATCAATTTACTTGTGGTTAATACATGGATTATACATATTCAAAAATTAAATGTAAGTGGTACTGTGTGCAGTATACGGGACATGCTATGGTAATGCTCCTGGCTGTTTATGCTCGTGTTTGCGTTTCAGAGTGGGGATTCAGGGGAGTACCGCTGTGTTGCAGAGAGCGATGCTGGAATGGCAGAGAGGACCGTCGCTCTGAAAGTGCAGAGTGAGTGACTCATTATCAATTTCTCACTTCTCATATATTATTAATATAGCATCTGGCCCATATCTAGCTCTACGCGGCAGTACATTTCCATTTGCTAAAAACGTTATTACTGGTTGCTGTGTACTTGCTATATCTTTATTAGGGCCACCAAACAGCACCACATGCATGTCCATGCCATACTGTATTTGCAGGATTTTGATGTTATTATTGCATTTGCTAATTCTATTTATTAGCTGCGTACAAACATCATGCTCAATACTATAAGTGGGTATACGGGAGTAACAATATTTTTACATGCTATGAAGATGTCAATGCAAATTTAGAAATGTCTAAATTTCTAAAATCAATTGTCTCATTAACTGTTTTTGTCTGTTGGTTCAGTCCCTGGAGGGTTTTCTAGCTGGGGAAATTGGGGCCCATGTAGTGTCACATGTGGGCAGGGGGTCCAAGAAAGAATTCGATTGTGCAACAATCCTGTTCCGGCCAATGGCGGGAGACCATGTGAGGGACAAAGCACAGATTCCAGGAGCTGTCACTCCAAACTTTGTCCAGGTAGTCTTTAAATCCAAGATTATGTTCATGTTCCTCTGTCTTAACAGCCATCCAGTTCATCACAGAGAAATGGGACTTGGGTCATATGGGTGATATGCTTGAACGTGTCCAGAGCAGGGCATCTTTTCTTCCTCAAGTTTCTCTACTCTGACATCACCTCTGTCCCTTTCCTGATTGGTGGCTCCAAGGAGAGGTCCCTCGGCGTGCACGGGGCAGCCTCATAGGGATGGTGAATGAGGAGGAGTTTGGCGTTGCTTTCCTGGAGGCCAACATCACGGACGACTTAGAGCAGGGCACCAGCAAGCTGGAGGCCCATGTCAATGACATCCCAGCCAGTGTGGGTGAGTGCACTCATATGAGAGGGAGAGCGGGGATGCTACCAAACAGGTCTGGTGGAATGGTTTAGGTACTGTATTTGGGCAAAGGGGTGGGAAGGGGGGTCATAGGTGTAAATCCTACATACTCTTTAGACCCAAGAAAGCAGATGACATGAATTTACTTTTTAACAGAAAAAACCTCAGCAGACCCTGTGTCTCACTGGGACCAGGGTCAGTGAGACCTGCTTTATCTCAATGGCTCCAGCTGTTCAGGCATAGAGCTCCGAGATGCTGAACAATATTGCTACCATAGATACAATATATCACCCTAGTTTAAGGGCATCTACCATACAGTGCATTAGCAATGGTAGCATACATAAGGAGGGGTGATGTTGGGGTTGTGCTTGGAGTTAGAGGTGATCTGAACCTTCCGGGCTGTGCCTCAGGTCCGTTGCTGCGTGTGCTGCTGTCTGTTTTCGCTCCCATCTACTGGACCACCGTTCTGCAGACTGGCGGTACCAGGAACGGCTACTCACTGACCCAGGGTCAGTTCAGACAGGAGTCTCAGCTGGAGTTTGAGACAGGTGAGGATGGCTGTAGAACGACAGACCTTCATTCCCTTGAGATAAATAGGGAAACTTTGAATAAATAACTTAGTTTGTGTGTCTGCTAGGAGGTGTTTATTTCAGAGAGCGGGACATGGTGTTGTAACTTTATTTTTGTAACTAGGGGAGATCCTACGATTGACCCATGTGGCTCGAGGTCTGGACGCAGATGGAGTTCTCCTGGTCGACATTGTCATCAATGGCTTTGTCCCCCAAATCCTGTCCGGATCTCACATTAGCCTGCAGGTCAGTACAGGGTCAAGTCTCATTGCTGTTTTACTTTGTAAAACGTCTGGGGTCCAGCCAACATTGCGGCACCTGGCTGGATCCAGAATCCACTTCACTGAGCATGGGAAACATTGACTAAATGACTGCCCAACTATTTGATTGACCTCTCAAAGAGCTTTAGTTCTTGCAGTACTACATTACATAATCAGATGTCGATGAGTGCCCTGAGGCATGGCCCTCATCAACCATCAAATTGGTCCACTCTAACCATCCCCCTTCCCTGACTCTATGCCCTGCTCCTTCTCATCACTTCTAAACCACTCAAAATGCTAATATCCATGGAATACCACTGCTATATATGCACATTTACCCTTTGGACTAAATGTGTTTATTCTGTACATTTTGACAATTTTGAAATGTGTGTTTTTATGTTTCATATTGTAAATTATATATGTATGTGTAATTCTTGTCTATTGAGGTAGTCTATTTCTGCTGTCAGGCCCACTCCACTGGATCAAATTCCTGGTATATATGAATATACTTGCCAATAAAAGTGATTTTAATTCTGATTCTTATTGTGATGGACCCCAAACTGAAACCTCAGGAGCAAGCCTTATGTCTGATTTGAATGCCAGATTTAAAGTGATTTCAGCAGCCCCGAGACCACCTTTCATACCATTATAGAATATGACCTAGTTTCTAGAGATAAAAGATTTAAAGATCCTGTGCAATTACGATTAAAGTTTCCATTACGTTAGAAGATAAAGCTATATTCTTACTTATTATTTATGAAGTAAAGCAGTAAGATTTCCTTTTCGTTGTTGTTAGATATGCCATTTCTAAACATGAGTGCTGTATGTCTGACACAGCACATTCATCCTGTATATGGATATGGATTTTATCTTCAGGTCGTCTCCGGATTGGCCAACCACTAAAAGGTTGCACGGCTGAAAAATGTAAATGCCATGTTAATCAAGAAATAACCATGGTCTTCAAATGACCAATACCAAATCATCTTGTGACAGGCAGTATTTGGAGAAAAAAAACTTATATAAAATGTCGACTTTGACAAGGTTTAATTATCGAAGTATTTGGTTTATTCAGTCCTTTTTGAGTAACTATTAAAAGATTGCTATTTTGATTGGACCTGGTCTTTAGAAGAGATAAATGTCTCTATAATTTCTTGAGCCAAAGTTTAAGAGAAAGATTGAGGCCTAGACTTTAAAGTGCACATGCTCTGGAGAGGATTTCTGACCTCAGTTTGTCCTCTTTCAGGAGTTTGATGAATCCTATGTGCAGACCGGCCCAGGGCAATTGTACGCATGGTCCTCCCAGACCCACCAGCAGGGCGGCGCTCCTCTTTTGCTGCGCTGCAACCACTCGCTGGTGTACGAGGGGAGTCAGGACCGCCAGGGCCCCCTGCTGCAGCTCCTGAGGGTCTCGAACATCAATGGGGCCTATAGCCGGTTTACCTTGAGTCTGGACTTCCAGCTTACTGTGTCCCTCCTCATTCCTGGTGAGTGCCAAACTGCTAAATACATGTTTGTGGTTAACAGGCAGTGATTGCAATTACTGCTAGATCAAGCTTTTTGTTTTTTTCTTGCCTGTCTTTTAGTGTTGAATATTAACCTTTGACCTTTATACCTATATTCTTAGATGGTGAAGGAGAAACCTGTCCTCAAGGCTTCATCCTGGATGCAACCTCATACTGTGCTGGTAAGCCATGTCTGCCAATGGTGATTTTAAATTCATGAGTCATCCTATTAAATGAAATTAAGTCAAAAGCCCAAACAACTAAATTCTTTGTGAAATATTTTTCCCATTTTTTAATGGACCAGGCCCACGTTCAGCTTTATAAATCAAAAAATGCTTCTTCAGTCATAAATTATTTAGAACATTCTATTCAATAAAATGGCATAGAATAAGATAAATAAGATTGTGGTTCATTAGAAAATGCACCCATCAAGCTTTGTATCCCAAACGGAGCCCAAAACACCAGCCGTTATGACCGAGAGGCTGCAATCTAATATGCCACTCAGACCAATATTCTGCTCCGTAAATGAGCACATCATCCACAGTGACTCTGCACAAATCGTACGATTACTTGATTTGCCAAAGATATTTGGAAACACAAATCCGTTTAGATTTAGAGATAGATGGCAAGAATTCATGTAAAGCGGTGGCCCAGTTACCTCTTGGACACGATGCAGTGTTTCCTCGCCATATTCAATAAGCTCGGACAACACGAGCACTACTGTAGAAAGTGATTATCTTAATTTCATTTACAGCCTAGCACTTTTCTGATGCTGGCTAATGTCTTCCGGCCTCAGTCCACAAAGCTCAGCCTCACTCACTCATGCTCACAAATGTGCGAATTCTGTTGATCATTGGTGAACAAGCAGTTTGCTAGTTCAATATATTGTAAGTTTAATGTGTTGAAACTAAACAGTATTGCAACTTCTAACGACATTCTCCTTGTATTTGCTCCTGTTTGTTTGTATGTGTATATGTGTATAATGTGTGTGTGTGTGTGCATGTGTGTCTGTATGTGTGCATGTGTGCGTGCATGTCCTGTGTGCGTGTGCGTGTGGCTGTCTGTCCTTTCTCTCAGATGAGGACGAGTGCGCTGTCCAATCCCCTTGCTCTCACTCCTGTAATAATGTCATGGGCGGATTTTCCTGTGCCTGTCCATCCGGTTTCAGCATCTCCCCGCACTCCAACACCTGCCAAGGTGAGCCGCTCGGAGCACTGGTAGACATCTTTAACTGACAATCATCCTGCACCTTTTTTTTAAGGTGACAATAAATCATTTTCATTATTAACTTTATTGGGGTTATATCAAAATATGCAGAATATATAAATTTTATCTCAGCTGCTACCACTGATGTTTGAGCTCTTGCTGGGATTTGATCTTGTTTCACATCTGAGATGTTATGACCATCTTGTTTAGGCTTTCGTTAACCTAAACAAAAAAGTGATTGTCGTCATGCCTAAATGATTCTGACATCACAGGTGCATTCATAGAAATGTATAAGCTGTATCTAGTTGTGCGAAAATCAATGCAAACACACCTGCAGTGTTGAACTAGGTTTGAGATGAATATGTTTATTCTTGAGAGCTTTTAAATGGAGTAAAATGACTAGTATTTATTAGTAAAAAGACTAAACCTGAGTTCCCATGGGATGCATGACAGGACATGTATGTGACCTCTCCCTTCAGATATCGACGAGTGTGCTCAGGGCTCACACAGGTGCCACTACAATCAACAGTGTGTGAACACTCTGGGAACGTATCGATGCCAGGCCCAGTGTGGGCCAGGATTCAAGCCCAGTGCTTTGGGAACCAGCTGCGAGGGTATGTGTGCTATATGGGAGAATTTGAGAAAAAAGAACAAACTTTATAAGATATATAAAAATGACAGTACTGAGAGTAATAAGGCTGAATATTGTAATATGTATGCTTATGTTAAAAAAGACCTAAAGGTAGCAAAAAGGCTCTTTGAAAGGCAAATTGCCCAATATGCAAAAAGTAATTAAATAATCATATAATCTCTTCAAGCTTAGTAAAAGGAGTCTTTCGGTTGAGTTGTCAGTAGAACAAGGGGGCATAAATGGAAATTAGCTGAAGGTAATGTCTGCACAGACATCAGGAAATATGTCTTCACACAGAGAGTAGTCTGTGTGGAATAGCTTGCCTGGTCATGTAGTTGAGGCAGAAACTCTTGGGGGTTTCAAGACCAGGCTTGATACAGTGCTAGATACTATCTAGTTAGTACCCTTTAGTGGTAGAAAAATGGGAACAAGGTTGGGGCTGAATGGCCTGCTCTGGTCATTGTTATGTTATGTTATGTTATGTTATGTTATGTTATGTTATGTTATGTTATGTTATGTTATGTTATGTTATGTTATGTTATGTTATGTTATGTTATGACCAGACAGCAGGAATGGGTCGATGGACGAGCTCTCCCACTGCCTGATTTATGGTTTTGGGTTCATTATTGATTCTCCATTTTCAAAGCTCATCAAATGAAGACAAATGGAAAAACAGGGAACAATCTGTTTCAGATCAAAAAGTGACATCGTTCTTCACTCGCAGTTGAAACACAACATTAATTTTAATTAGGAGTTACATTTTAGTTGCTGTTTTAGTGAGGTTGACCTCTGACCTCTGTCTGTGACTGAAACGTGTGCGTGTGCATTTGTGTGTGTGTGTCTGTGTTTCAGATGTGGATGAGTGCCAGGAGTCCTCCCTGTCACCATGCCATCAGCAGTGCATGAACACCCTGGGTTCCTTCCGCTGTGCCTGTCACCCAGGGTACCAGTTGTCCGGTGTCCGCTGCTTAGGTCAGTAACATTGCAGCATGTTAGCAGTTACTTTTGCTATGAGCTAAGGTACTGATCAAGGGGCTATCTGTGCTACCCAAGGTAGAACATTCTGAAACAAGGAGAAAAATGCATTTGGAATAAGTTGTCATTTGTACCAGCCTCGTTTGGACTGATATGATATCATCCCTGTCTTATTGACAACATAATGTGATCTGTGCAGTTTATAGAGAGACATTTGAGAGAAGAATCAGTGAAAAAAAAAAAAGATCAAGTGAGTCTCAGAGAAATAAGTTAGAGGTTAGAGGCTCCTTTGTCCTTCTGCTGGATTGCTGAAGGTGAATCTCTTTGTGCTTCCATACATTTAGACATCAATGAGTGCACAAGGAATGTGTGCCCGGCCCACCAGGAGTGCCGCAACACAGAGGGCGGGTACCAGTGCTTCGACAGTTGTCCAGCTGGCATGACCAAATCGGAGAGCGGGGCTTGCGTAGGTAAGAGGACCCCGGCGGCCAATCGGGGAAGCCCTGTCGTTGATACGACACGTGCGTGCGGTGTGATGTCACGCCAGGTTTGAACGCCCACTCTGCCTGCGTGTCACAGATGTGGACGAGTGCCAGGACGGAAGTCACATGTGCCGCTACAGCCAGATCTGCCAGAACACTGTGGGCGGGTACGGCTGTGTGTGCCCCCGAGGATACAGGTCACAGGGCGTGGGTCGGCCATGCCTGGGTAAGCAAAATTCTGTTTTACATTACAGGCATTTAGCAGACGCTCTTATACAGAGCGACTTACATTGTATCCAATTATACAGCTGGATATATACTGGAGCAATGCAGGCTAAGTACTTCCCTCAAGGTTACAACGGCAGTGTCCTACCGGGCAGTCGAACCTGCGACCTTTAGGTTACAAAACCAACTCCTTAGCCATTATATTACACTGCCGCCTACGCTGCTGTTTTAGTTTGTGCTACTGTCTTTTCTTCATTTTCTCATTTGTCAATTTTATTATAGATTAGTTAAACAGAAGAAAGCTATTTGAAAGGTTTGTCTGGGAAGGTGGAGGGAGAGGAGGACTTGGTATGATTTATGAGTCTCAATGGCCTCTTTTTCAGACATTGACGAGTGCACACAGGTGCCCAGCCCCTGCGCCCACAAATGCCGCAATGTGCCTGGCAGCTTCCGCTGCACGTGCCCGCCGGGCACCACGTTGCTGGGCGACGGGCGTTCCTGTGCCGGGCTGGAGAGGGGGCAGGCCCCCGCCAACGGCACGCGGATCTTGGCGAGGCTGCGGCCGCAGCTGGTCTCCACGCTGGGCCGGCCGGTGCTCTCCCGCCTCTCCGTCCAGCCCCAGCAGCAAGGCCTCTCACACGGCGGCCGGAACGGCTGTCCGCTGGGGTACAGCCGCAGGGACGGCGCGTGCGTGGGTGGGTACTGGACCAGGAAACAGCGCACTCACACTGACTCAGCTCTGTGACCAGTGATGGAAAAGGTCAGGCGAGGCAGCATTTCAAAAACAAAGACTTCAGTTGTCGTCATACGCTTTGACTGTTTGATTGTATAAAGCGTACATGCACAAAAGAGCCATGTTCAGTGTTGGCCCTCATTCAGTACATCTTGTGTTGTTTTGTTCCTTACATCAGTGCTTCCCAACCTTTTCCTTCTGCTGCACACTTTCCAAAGTTGAGCCCATGTTGCTCTGTCCTACAGTGACTGATTCTGTGACCTCTCATTATATCTCTTTGCATGCATTCTCTCTCTCGGGAATTCAAATAAAATTCAAATCAAAATGCTTTATAGCAAAGGTATTTAATTAGGTAAATATCAAAGTGTAACGCTCTAAATGTAAACATTAAAACTTACATCATCAGTAAACACATGGTTAGGAAAACCGATGGAAAACAAAATGAATAGTAATAACAATGTTATTAATCTTCTTGCTGTCTTTCTCTCTGTGCAGATGTAGATGAGTGTCTGCTGAGAAAACCCTGCCAGCACGAGTGTCGGAACACAGTGGGCAGTTTCCAGTGCCTGTGTCCCCCAGGTTACCAGCTCTTACCCAATGGGAGGAGCTGCAAAGGTGAGTGTGGCTGGCTGCCCCAATGTGATTAGAGCAAACTTCCTGGTCTGCGATCACGTCAAATGCGATGCACATTTCCCATCTTCCTTCTTCAGATATCGATGAGTGCACGGAGCAGGGCATCCAGTGTGGCCCCAACCAGATGTGCTTCAACACTCGTGGAGGGTACCAGTGCCTGGACACGCCCTGTCCTACCTCGTACCAGAGAGGGGGCAGTCCTGGGTAAGGAGCAAGTGTGTGTGAGGGAAAAGCTCAGCCAGGCCATGAACTATAGGTAACAAGAAACCTGTTTTCGGCTATGGTTGTACACTGGAAAGCGGATACACACCACTTGCAGTGCTGGTGGCTGGATGATTTCTGCAGTTGGTACAGGCACACAGCAGCATACAAAGTTGACAGTACAATATGTCACATGATCAGTACATACTGGATAGCTTTTAAGGTTTATAGGTTGGCTTGGCTAGCTAACTAAACAAGCAAATGAAATCCACACACAAATACAGAACTGAGTTTAAGAGTCGTAAGGACTGGTGTTAAGTCACATTAATTAGCCAATCAGCAAATTACCAGTGTGTGCGAAGTGTTCTTCATTGTCAAAAATAATAGTCATTGAAAATATTATGATGCAAGGAAAAAACTGAGAAAAATGCAAACAGCCAACAACAAATTAGACTCTTCTCACACTCATGGAATTTGGTAATGACTCACTCCCATGCTTCAATCCTTCAATTCTGCCTCCCCTACTGACTCACCTTTTTGTCTCCCCCTATTTGGCAGAACCTGTTACAGACCCTGCTCTCTAGACTGCGCATCTGGGGGGTCCCCCCTCGTGCTGCAGTACAAGCTGCTGACCCTCCCCTTGGGCATCCCAGCCAATCACAACGTGGTGCGCCTGTCCGCATTCTCCGAGGCTGGGGTCCTGCAGGACCGCACGGCTTTCACCATCCTGGAGCAGGGCGGGGACACACCTGACGGGCAATGGTTCGCCATCCGGGATGAGGCCGGGCGGGGCATCATCTTCACGGTGCGGCCGCTGGACCGGCCAGGCCTGGTGCGCCTCCGAGTTCAAGCCACCACCCTCTCCGCTCAGGGCCATGTCACGTATCAGAGCATCTTCATCATCTACATTTCTATCTCCAGCTATCCCTACTGATCGCAAGGGCTGCATCACACTGTATCCATGACTACCACTCCCCTCCCCCACAAACAAATTAAAAGAGGGATTACATGCCACTTGACAGCAGCTACTTCACATATTCCTGTTTGCTGTGTTTCAGATGCTAGGGCTTAAGCCAGGAACGTACTGCCCACAATAAAAATAAAAACAAAAATAGGTCAAGTTCAGCCTTATAGGAGAGTAACATGAATGGACAGGAGTCTACAAAGAATGGTATGCATGGTTCAAATATAATTGAAACTGCTGGACCACAGTTTTCATTTTGTATCGCAAATCCCAATAATAAAAATGTTTTGTGTTCTTAAGAATATGATGACATTATTAATAAGAGTTGTTTTAATTATATATAACTGAAATGTACATCCTAGCTCACACATAATGTTGTTAATGTCAGGTAAAGTTATGAAAATGTTGAGAGACAATGCAAGAGTGTTATGTGTTAACTTGGATACTTCTTTATTTGTTAGGTTTTATAATTTGTGCTTTTTGTTGTGGGATCAAGATTAATTAAAGTGCTATAATACTGAATGTATTTATGTAATTCAACATTGCAGATTTATGGAGAGGTATATTACAGCATAAGGAAAGTTCCACTCATGAACTATTAGTGTTATATTCTCCCAGAAATAAAATGGATGAGTTTTATGTTTTAGTTTTTTTAATTGAACAATATTTTATCAGTATTGCCTTAGCTGAAGCTGTCATTAAATATTTTGTTTGATATACTATGAGATGTCCATCATGTAAAAGACACAATTTTGCCATTTTTCCCCGTACAAAGATGTAAAGTGAGTTTCAGTTCCAATAGCATTTTGACTGTATTAGTTCTACCTCTTGGACTGAATTCACACATTTGTATTTCAAAATGCATTTTTGACTATTAAATCCCTTTATTTTTACACGCTGTTATTGTATTGTCAATCATAAGATGTGTTGTGTTAGTACAGCAATAACTAAAACAACACAGGACAGAATTGTATTGAGACTATACCACCTTGATTAATAGGACAATGTCAAAATTACACGTGCACACTTATAATGACTATTATTTCATATTTGGTTTCAGATCCATCCATCCAACCATCCATTATCTAAACCACATATTCTGGGTAAGGGTTGTGGGGGGGCTGGAGCCTATCCCAGCATGCACTGGGTGAGAGGCAGGAATACACCCTGGACTGGTATGGTTTCAGATCTTTAGATAAAATGTAATATTAGATAATGGGAAACTGAGTAAACACAAAATACATTTTTTTAATTCAATACTTATTTCATTTAAATGAAAAAACGTTATCAAACACCCATATCCTTCATGTGAAGAAGTAATTCCCACCTTAGTTACTCAATCAACCAATTAATCAAATTTAATTGATAATTAAATTCAGCGGAACATAGGCTTGATTGCAGTCATCCCAGTTGAATCTAAACCTCACTCATACTGAACCTTACCATCAGAGTAAAGTAGTCAACACAAAGTTTATACAAGCGCACTGCCACAATAAAAGCAAATTCCAGAAGAGATGAGAGGAAAAAGGCATTTTTAAGGCTTTGGGACTCCACCGAATTACAGTGAGAGCCATTATCTTTAAATGGAAAACACATGGAATAGTGGTCAATCTTCCCATAAGTGGCTGGTCTACCAAAATTTATCCAAGGGTGCAGCGATCACTCATCTCGGAAGATACAAAAGATCCCAGAAGAACATTCAATTAGAACTGCAGGCCTCTCTATCCTCAGCTAGGATCAGTATTCATGACTCCACTCCACAATAAGAAATAGACTGGGCAAAAATGCTGTAGCAAGGCGGAAACCACTAACATCAATGCTCATCTCACATTTGCACTGAATTATGTTCTGTGCTTAAGGAGAATGTCCGGTCATCTGTCTGTATGCTGAGGCTGAAGCGAAATTGGTCTTTGCAGCAAGACAATGATCCAAAACACAAAAGCAAATCCTGAATGGCTGTAAAACAAGCAAATTAAAGTTTTGGCCTAGTCAAAGCCATGACTTGAGTACCAATAGCAATGCTGTGGCGGGACCTGAAACGAGCAGTTTGTACTTGAAAACCTACCAATTTGTCAGAATAAAAGCAGTTCTGAGTCAGCCACAGTGATGTGAAAGACTGATATCAAATTATAGTAGCATTTGGTTAGTTTTTGCTCAGTTGGTTCAACTTACTAAGTTTAAGGGGACAATTACTTTTTCACCGGTGACATGGATGCTTGATAACTTTTTTTCATTATATAAATGAAATAATCATTTAAAACTGTATTTTTTAATTTACTTGGGTTGTCTTTGTGTAATATTAGCCTTCAATTTGTCTGAGGTTCTGAAACCATTCAGTGTGACAAATATGTAATAGAGGTAATCAGGAAGGGGTAACTTTTTCCACGGCACTGTATGTAAGTCATAAATAAAGAGGACCGGCTGTCAATTACAGAACATGCAAAACATGGATGCAGTGTCATAGACACCGCAGATTTTAATAGTGTTCGTTTATAGCCTACCTTGATTTAATTAGTTTACTATATCCCTGGTGAACCGTGCACATATAAGTACAATTCCCGAATATATACATTCAATTTCCGAATATATAACTTCAATTCTGAATATATAAATTATATTCTGGATATATAAGTACAATTCCCGAATATATAAATTCAATTCCCGAATATATTTACAATTCTGAATATATAAATTCAATTTCTGAATATATAAATTCAATTCTGGATATATAAGTACAATTCCCGAATATATAAATTCAATTTCCGAATATATAACTTCAATTCTGAATATATAAATTACAATTCCGAATATATATATAACTCGGTTTATAATCAGGCATATCACAAGACAGCCGTTTTTACTTTTTGAATTATTTCTTTTTTTTTCTTCATGGGCTACTGAGTGAAAAAAACAAGTTTAACATTAGCATCAGTAAAATTTGACAGTACAATCAAGGATAAGCAAACAAAAACGTTAAATAATTAAAATTTGAATGAGGCAATAATTCGGACTTCATTAAGGGGTCCTTATTTTCTTGGTATTAGGACCTTTCAAGTAGGGGCACCAAATTTCACAGGGAATGGCCCAAAGAGCTAGAGAAATAGAAAATAATCTCTTAACCAGCGAGACTTTCATAGAAACCCTTGCTGCAGCATGCGACAGAATGCCGTGTTATGGCTCAATGGCAAGCTCCAGCGCACACCAAACTACGGAGGAAGAAGTCTGCACGCTATTTCGCCGAGGCTCTCAACCAGGCGAACGGTTTGGAGAAGTGTCTCAGGTTGTAAACAGGAGCAGGGAAACGTTCGCCTGGTTGAGAGCCTCGGCGAAATAGCATGCAGACCTCTTCCTCCGTAGTTTGGTGTGCGCTGGAACTTGGAATGTCATAAAATCAGTCAGCGAGCTATATGTTATGTTATGATTAGCAAATTACGTTTTAGCCAGCTAGCTTGTTAGCAAGCACATATTTGGATATTCAATGTTGAAACTGCAGATGCACGTTTATTTTAGTTGTTAATTGTAATTACAAAATGTATTGACGGACATCGCGACAAGCCTACTTAAGATATATCAGCTGATTTAAAAATGTGTGGGTAATTTTTATCAGCGATGAAAACAAACAGCTCCTTAATATTTGACACAAAGTTTGCATGACATTGTAATATGGTAAGATTACAAAACACAGGGCCAAGTGACTTGAAAGAATTGAGGAAATATTGGGTAGGATTGCTTTGGAATACATGTTATTAAATTTCGGTGAGGCAAGATAGCCTATATTGTTAGTAGTACCGTAACTTGGCGTCATTTTGATATCAATACTTTTAATGGCAGGCCTGGATTTTGGCAGTCTGAATGAATGAGTTATTGTCGGTGTATGTCTTGTATGTGTAACTTGGTATTTTTGTACGTTGAAAACGTGTTTTTTATGAGATACCATATTACTTAGCTGAAGCTGAAGTATACTTGGGTTAAGCAGCAAGACAATGATCCAAAACACAAAAGCAAGTCTACATCTGAACGGCTGATAACAAAATGAAAGTTTTGGTGTGGCCTAGTCAAAATCCTGACTTGAAACGAGCAGTTCATTCTTGAAAACCTATCAATTTGTCTGAATTAAAGCAGTTCTGCAAAGAAAAGTGGGCTAAAATTTCTCCACAGCAATGTGAAAGAGTGATCAAATTATAACAGATGTATGGTTACAGTTATTGCTGCTAAAGGTGGTACAACTAGCTACTGAGTTTGAGGGGGAAATTACTTTTTAAAATGGGGGGTATTGTTGTTTATTAACTTTTTTCATTAAATAAATATAATTATTTGAAAAATGTGTTTTGTGTTTACTCAGGTTCCCTATGTCTAATATTACATTCTGTCTAAAGAACTGAAAACATTCATGACAAATGTATGACAAATATTCAATGATAGAGGTAATCAGGCAAAATGTTTTCACAGCACTGTACCAGAAAGGTGGCTAAGCAAGTCTTTCCTGACTCAAGTTAACAATGGTTTTAGATATGTAATGGAACAAATTCTGTGAAATGGTAACCCTCCAGCCAAGAGTGCAATACATAGTTATACTTGCAAAACCACTCATGCCTTCCTGTCAAAGGGGAATGAAATTGACATTGAAATGCTCCATTGGTAAAATGGTAGGCGACACAAAGTGAAAACTGCATATGTGGTTGGCGAGGTACTGTTGCATAAATATATGCAAGAGTTGAGGGGTGCATGCATTAAAGTTGATGGGACAAAATAGCTCTCAACCCGACACGTGTATTGTACCGGCGACTGGCTAACTAGTTAGCCCGCTTGTGTGCATAAATAATAGGCACACATTACTTCCTTGTTTTGATGTTACTAGTCCGGGTTTATCTGTGATAGCCAGTTAGGATGTTGTTGTTATGTCTCCGGCAGATTCAAATTTAGGCGGCAGGTTGCATTATAAACAGGGCAGGCAACCCACGCTCGCCCATAAACCCAGATCGACTCTTCCTGTGCTTATGTTTTAAACTGCATTCTTTGCATGAATAAATGAGCACCATTCAAAAATGTGATCCGCCGGGCATGTCCCTCGCTCAAATCGTTACATATATTTAATCGTGTGCAATTTGCCAGCAAAGGTGAAACTGCCGAATACAGACGCAAATGCATTTGTATAGTCTGCAGTGCCAGAGTACGAGAAAGCAATACACGAGTCACTCAAACTTACTTTCACCCTCAAATATTAAGGCAGAGTGGCAAGGTAGGCATGTCATGTGGACCCTCTACATAAATTCATCACTTCCGAAGCAATCTGCATCAGATTGAGAGTGCAGAAGATCTAGCAAGACAATTTAACTAGTTTGTTGAACCACCTACAGCGAATGGGCTAGCAGCAGACAACAAACACATACAAAAACATTTAGTTCGTTTACCATAACGTTGCTTTATTGTACTATACATTCCGTGTTGGCCACTGCTAGTACTACCGGCCGGCAGCTAACAATAAATTAACGTCAACGGTCTATATCCTTGTGTGATCATTTTAGTGTATATAGTTCGCCTCAGCAGGGCCCTCCAGGAATCACAACGGAGCACAGTGTCTAATTAACTTGTGACTCTTAGTAGCCAAATTATTACACTTTACGACAATGGTATGCCAGCAGATCAGTTGTGAACAAAAACAATGCATGCAATTAATGTATCATGCTGTACAGTGTCAGGCGATTGCCTTGTCAGCCATCTTACTGCTGCAGCTGCTCCTCCCCACGTTAGCAGAGAGGCTAACAGCGCTACGGTCTCTGACGTTAGCTACTTTGATGTCAAACTGAACTTCCTACTACGAATAACTTCCTGTGGCTTCAGACAGTTCCAACTGAGGCGGTTTTGTAGTTAGGTAACAGTAACACAGCTGGTGAACTGTGTGTACATTTGTTGTTTTCGTAAAATCGTACTGTTTAATTAATTACGTTATATTTTTCAGATATTAAGTTAGTTAGCGTAGCTCCCAAGCTAACTGCCCTCGTCCAGTGGCAATCAAGCTCAAGAAACAAAAGCGGCCTTAGCCTTGTTGCCTGCATACAACCGAGCTCAATTTTATCGTCTCGGGCTGAGTGGACCAACGTGAACAAGCATTACCGTTTGGTCAGCGGTATTTTGTGTCACGTATTTGGGGTGTGGGGGTTGTTCCTCTCATGCGTTTCCGTAAAATGTGTTATCGGTGAATTATGAGGAATGCTAGCTAGCTAGCTAGTCCAAAATGCTAGCTAGCTAGTTGGCTAGTTAGCAAACTTGGATCGTTGTTGTCAAACATTTGAAAATAGCTAACGTTAAGTCACAAATGCATTTGACGTTTTGCTGGCTGGCCGTATTGCACGATCCTCATCTTGTTGGCTAGCTAACCCCCTTTTCGTAGCAAACTACAACTAGCCTTTTCGCTGAGTGAGCCAAGTTAGCTTGCGTAAATGTTTCTACTGCACGAGTGAAGCAAAGGGTTTTGAATGTACTTATCTGCAAACCTTCTCCTGGAAGTTACCCGCTACCACCGATAGACTACAAGTTCTACGGGAAATGGTAAGACAATCTGTTGACAAATTATCCTGTTAAGGTTAGCCATCTAACGTCAAATCACACATGTTGGGCATTGACTTTACAATCATAACGCTGTGGTAGCAAATGGATAAAACGTCGCTCGCATTAAACAGGTGGTAATGACTGGTCTAGCTGTCGGTTTAGAACGCTATGTGTTAGACTAGCTGGCAGTGCTTTTACTTTTGTGCTTTTTGTCAGTTCTATTCCTTGAACGAGATTCTAACATTACGGGGCTATTAGCATATAAACCTAACTGCTAGCATTTTGTCAAAAGAATGTATTGTTCTGTGTAGTTAGGTGCACGTTAGTGGCCTTTACACACTGTAGCCTACTAGCTGGCTATACCGCTGAAGTCTACCGTTCCCTCGTTCAATGACACCAATTGAGCATTTAGCTTTGGGAATGCTAATCGCACACCCATACAACAAGCGGCTATTTCGCTGAAGAGGCAAGACGAATCAAGTAGGGGATGCCTCCTGTGAATAATAGCTAACTGTTCGTTGAAAATTTTTACTATTCGGTTTATTGAATAGTTGGACAACTACTTAATAATATGCCAACTGCCCTGGTGAATTGCTTCTTTAAATTAAAGTAGGCCAATTTGCTGTGTAATAATGTCAAATATGCAAGAGGGCCCTGAGTAAGGGTGTCAAGTAATGCCAAAAATAGTAGACCCGTGGAAGCAGTTTGTAAAATCATCTCAGCCAACTACTAAAGCAGCTTATATTATGACAGTGGTTTGCTACGCAGTTACAGATTGTTGCTACAGATAGTTGTCTTTAACCTGGCTGAAATTAAATGATTGAACTGTCTTGAATCTGCTGAAGCATGTGACTATGACATGCCAGTGTTTGGGGGGGGTGGGGGTGCTAAATTAACTGTCAGTCACTGACCTATTTCTACCAATCCGAAGGTACATGACAATTGCTTGATATCAGTGTCACAGATAGCGTCTATGTAACCTCGGCCATTTTCTGTTTCACAAAGCTCCATTCTCCAACAACTGCAGCGTCATTAATTCCCACTCCGACAGGTAAACTTTCACGTGAGCTCATGGAGAAGAAGGCCTTTGAGGGATGGCTGGAGTCGGTCTCCGCCTCCTTCCTCACGCTAACCGACCAGCAGAAGAACCAGTCGCTGGACCACCTGATTGGCCTGAGCGGGGCGGCGCAGCTGCGGCACCTCTCCAACAGCCTGGAGACGCTGCTGAAGCGCGACTTCCTCAAGCTCCTCCCCCTGGAGCTCACCTTCTACCTGCTGCGCTGGCTGGACCCCAAGACCCTGCTCACCTGCTGCCTGGTGTGCAAGCAGTGGAACAAGGCCATCAACACCTGCACCGAGGTGTGGCAGGGGGCGTGCCGCGACCTGGGCTGGCAGATCGACGAGTCCATCCAGGACGCCTCCCACTGGAAGAAGGTCTACCTGAAGGCCAAGCTGAGGATGAAGCAGCTGAAGAACCAGGAGGCCTTCGAGACATCCTCGCTGATCGGGCACAGCGCACGCGTGTATGCCCTCTACTACAGGGACGGTCTGCTGTGCACAGGTGGGTACAGGGCTCAACACGTGACATACCGACAAAGCAGGGAGGAAGTGTTTCAGTTTGTCCCTCTACTCCTCAGCTGATTCGTGGAGAGAGCTCTGGTGCAGCATGGCGGTGAAGGGTGCCTGATGTACGTAGCATTTTGTAAATGCTGTGTAAAAAAAAGTTGTGTAAGTCGCTCTGGATACGAGCGTCTGCTAAATGCCTGTAATGTATTGTAATGTAGTGAAGGGGCTGAATTAAATCAGCGGTGGCTGAAGTGAGCTTCCTTCCTCTCACTGTGTAGTAAATGCAGTTAACACACCTTAGTTGCTTTCATGAGTCTGGATCAGTTGCTAATTTTATGGTGAAAATAAGCACCAGCATACTGTGCAGCTCTCCAAGAAGAAACTTGGATCACACTTACAGTAGTAATTGAATTGGATAACAGTGTAGAGGATAGGGCTCCTGAGCGGCTTGTCCTGTTAAGGCACTGATCTTGTGTGTCGATGGGGCCCCACAGTCTGGTGTCGAATCCAGACTGCGCTAGGGTTGTGTCTGTGGCCGGCAGCACAATTGCCGTTGGCATCGCATGGGGAGGTTTTTTTTTTTTCAGTCAGTCAGTATGACAGCCTTTTTTGCAGTCGGTCAGTACGACAACCTCACACAAGCTAGTGACCCCTCTCCTGGTGGATGGGCCACCCGCTGCCCATCTGCTGACCTGTGACATGAAGCGTCCTTGAACTCATGGCTACGCAGGCCTGACGTGTAGACCGTGAACATAAGCAGCGGCTGACGGCACATGTTTCGGAGGAGAGCACACGCTTGTCAGCATTCTCTTGAATTGATAACAGAGGTCGCAGCAATGGCCGCTGGTGAAAACGATCTGGCATCGCCAAACTGCGGGAAAAGCAAATAAGCAATACAAATAAAACCCAACTGTTACACTCCTGCCATTGAGGAGATCACTGCGACCGACCATTAAAGGTTGTAAGGGCTTCTGGTTCTGTTTTTACAGGCTCTGATGACTTGTCTGCTAAGCTGTGGGACGTGTGCACTGGGCAGTGTATCTACGGCATCCAGACGCACACCTGTGCAGCGGTGAAGTTTGACGAGCAGAAGCTGGTGACGGGTTCCTTTGACAACACGATCGCCTGCTGGGAGTGGAGCTCGGGAGCGAAAATACAGCACTTCCGCGGACACACTGGCGCTGGTATGGCACCGCTCCGCTTCTCTCTCTCTCTCTCTCTTTAGATGGTCGGCGAAAGAAAAGTGTTACTCGCGCTACCGTTGAGATCCTTTTTGTGGGCAAGTGTCTAAAAGCTCTGCAGTGTGACTGTGGAGACCATTCTGCCTCCACCTAGAGGCAGAACTAACTCTCAGCCAGTGGGGATCTGGAGCTTTAGCTCAGGGCTGATTTTTACCCCTTCATTTGTTGTGGGGCTCATTAAACTACTGTTGCATGGCAGAGTATTCTACTGTGTAATATCCTTTCATGAATAGTCTCATATCGCGCCAAATGGTTTGGTTTGGCTTCAACAGTAGAGAGACAGGAAGTTTGGCATTTATTTAATTGATGTCTAATGTGTGTGCATATTAGGCCTATGTCAACTATAACTAGGCTATATTATAAACAGTGGTTTGGTTTGGTTACAAAATGGGTATTGGCCAGTTTTGATTATGCCGAACCTGTTGTAAAGTGGAAGAAAGAGTTGACATTCCATTATTTGAACAAATACAGGGGCATTTAAACTGGTGTTAAACTGGTGGCAGATGAAGCAGTGGGTTGAAATCAGTTCTTCTGTTGCTCCCATTACAGATAATAAATTACTGCACCACTGTATGTGTAAACATTTTTGTGTGTGCAAAAAAATGACAGTGGATTTGATTAATTATATAGTCCAGTGGTTCCCAAACTCGGTCCTGGAGTACCCCAGTACGCTGGTTTTCGTTCCAACCACAATTGAAATTTCATAATTATAACAAGTTGTAAATTTTTCTTAATTAGGTGCTCTTCGTGTTTAGAGGGATTATTTACCCTCTTCAACCACATTATGTAAGAAATAGCTAAGCATTCCATGAAGAATAAAATTCCCATGTTCACACTGTGCTTATTGTGCTACATTGCAAACAATTACATTAAAAGGTAAATTATTTTTAGCGGATCAAATTAAAGATTGAGGTGTGTCAATAGGCTTCTAATTGGTCAAAGTGTGGACATCTGGCCACTAAAACTAACCATCTGGAAGATAACGAAGAGTTGAAAGACAAAGCAAATGATAACGAGCCAAACCTGCATTGTGTCAATAAATTTCAGGAAATTAAATTAAATCACTACATGTTCAGGGGTCTATTGATTAATCTCATTCTTTCAATTGGTCCAAAAATTTGTTACCTCTTCTATGTAATTGTTTGCAATTAAGCACAATATGAACATGGGAACTTTATTGTTTATGGCTATTTTTGACATGATGTGGCTTAAGTGGGTTAATAATCCCTCTAAACATGATAAGCACCTAATTAAGAAAAATGAACAACTTGTTAAAATTCTGGTATTGCAATTGTGGTTGGAATGAAAACCAGCATACACAGGGGTACTCCAGGACCGAGTTTGGGAACCACTGATATAGTCCATCCTTGGATAAATGAAATAAATCTCTCAAGTCTGAAGGTCCAGATTTGTTTACTCTTCCCTCTCTCTCATTGTTCATGCAGTGTTCAGCATAGATTACAACGATGAGCTGGATACTCTGGTTAGCGGTTCAGCCGACTTCTCCGTGAAGGTCTGGTCTTTGTCAGCAGGGGCCTGTCTAAACACCCTTACCGGGCACACAGAGTGGGTCACGAAGGTAGGAACCCCCTCCGTCACACACACGTGCACAACACACACATGCACGCACCTAAAATAAAGCAGGGAGCTGCCAGGAGTAAATTAATAATTTGTTACATTTGTCTAGTTCAGTTGCAGAGGCCTGAGGCTGAACAGGCCAATACAACAAAAGTCTGTCCAGTTACCTCAGGCTTCAGTAAGCAAACACCACCAGTCCTATAGTCTCTCAATGTTCACTTGTGCCTTTATGTCTTTGCTTATTTGATATGTAAATAAGAGACATCTCTCTTAATAGCTTTTTTAATGTATATTTCATTCAAAGAATGTTATCTTGCCTGGGCACCTACGGTGGATTATAAATATAGGATGGCCAGTATTTTTTCATTTAAATTTTTAAATATAATGTTGAAATCTGATGAAGTAACTTTTTTTGTCTGAAATGTGAGACAGTATGTTTTTTTTTCCCCTTTAATCCCTAAATCAGGTGGTCTTGCAAAAAAGCCAAGTGGAGTCTCTGATGCATAGTCCTGGTGACTATATTTTATTAAGTGCAGATAAATATGAAATCAAGGTAAGGCTATTAATCATCCGTCTCATCTTTCTTTTTTCCTTTTACACTAAACACATTTTTGTCAGTGTCTACCACTTTACCGTGCGGGAATCTCTGTTATATTTCAAAAGGACCAACAGAGGGAGCTCTGACACTACAACTTGTTCATATTGTTTGGAATGGGGGGGGGGCACATTGGTGGCTTGTGAATGTGTCTTGGTGTAAACCCTGATTGCCTTTGTGTTATATTGAAACCTTAGTTGTGAAAATGTTAGAGGTTTTCCACCACGCTGAAGGTTTAAAGCAGCCCCTTTGCCGCGGTTGTTGCGAGTAAAAGGCCGACGCCCCCGTTCCTCTCTCTACGAACAGGTGTGGCCGATAGGCAGAGAGATCAACTGCAAGTGCTTGAAGACCCTGACGGTGTCGGAGGACCGCAGCGTGTGCCTGCAGCCCCGGCTGCAGTTCGACGGGCGCTACATCGTGTGCAGCTCCGACCTGGGCCTCTACCAGTGGGACTTCGCCAGCTACCAGATTCTCAGGTACCCGCGCCGGCCGCCTGCGCACTTCACCGCCACGCTTTTGCCACAGCGGGGAGAGAGAGGGACATTTGCTCAGGCAGTACGCGGGCGCCTCTGTTTTTACGAGCCCTGAATTCCGATTCCCTTCCACCGGTTCCCGTGCGCAGCGCTGAAAGCCGGTTTCAGACTCCGGCAATCTGTGCGATTCCAAACCACGGAAGAACGGTGAGGGAATTAGCTCAAAGTGCAGCTTCTGGTTTTGTTTCCACATTTTTTTTTTTTTTTTTTTTTTTGAGAAACTGGTAGTTCCTTTAAAAGACAAGTTAATATTTGAAGTACTTGTTTTTTTTTATTCGTAACTCACACACATTAATTAGAGAGGAAGTATTGGTGAATACACAATGCTGTGTGCAATCAGTGTCAGTTTTGGGGGTGGAGTAGGGGAGCTTTTTATTCCGCACCCCCTCTCACGTTTCACGCTTTTTAAAGGCGTTGCACAATTGAGGAACTGATGAGCTAAGTGGCCCAAATTGGGGGAAGTAACCAGTTTCCACACGGGCTGTGTTCAGTTTTCACATTTCGATGTTATGCATCCCACACACTTAACAGGGAAGGGCAAGGGACTATCTCAGGAGACTCCTCGTGTTTGTGTGTGCCTACTTGTGTGTGTGAGTGACTGTATTGAGTTCACAGCTTGGTGAGCCCATCTCTGTACTAATTGCATCTGTTTCTACAATAGTAAGCCAGCAGCAGGGGAGTTGTTGAAGTGGTCGCATGTGTCAGAACGGTAAGAACTTTACACAACTCCAATCCCCCCCCCCAAGAGAGAATACCCCCTGTCCCCCCACCCCACCCCACCCCACCCCTGAAGGACTGTTACTCTATCCCTTTTGTTCTGTCCTTTGCTTGCCTGTCTCCATACCTGTGTTTTGTGTGGAGGAAGGGGTTTTAGATTCAGTGTAGTGTGGCTTTTTGTCTTTGAAGAGAATGCCCCTGTGACTTCTGCCTACAGCTGACCCCGCATCCACAACAATAACTGGATATATCAAGCATCACAGCATTGTGTATTCATCAGCACTCTTGCGGTCAAATGCGGAGGATAACTGACTTTCTTACACTTTTAGTACAAAATATACACCTTTATGGTTCCAGATATGAAAGACATTGTGTTGCAGGAATCCAGCGATCTGCAAAAACAGCCCATGTCACTTTAAAGGTACTATAGGTCAAATGTTATTTTTCATTAATCGTGAAGACAGATCTGCAGTGTAATTAACAATATCAGAAATAAGGGAGTGCTGAAGTTCAGTATCGTTTCTGCAGTTTGATAGGTGTGATCCTGATTTTGAGTTTTGATATTGAGCTCAGTGTGCTCCCCACTGGCCACCAGCAATATAAAACAGAATTTGTGTGGTCTAAATACAAGAGCCACGAGTCACGTTGAACAGGAAATGAGTCAGTATTTGCAGAAACCCATCCTTGAAACAAGGAAGTTAATACTGTTCAGTTTGGACGAAAAGAAAAAGTAACCCAAAGATGCCTTTTTAAGTATTATTGAAATAGCCTATTGCGTGTCACATTGGTGAGATCGCATTTCTGATGATTGTCATTTCTTGTTTATGCCTAGATTTCCCAGTGCACCGATGATAATGAACAGGGCCAAAACTTTCTTTTTCAGAGAACAACACATAACCCCCCCCTCCCCCCCCAAAATAAGTTTTAGAATACAGTTGACTGTTAATGTGGTTAGTCATGTTTAGTATCTTGTTTGCTTTGGTGTGATATTTGACACTCCCTGCAAATCACATTTTCGGAAGAACTTGATTTAACCTCCAGCTTAGTATAAAATGTTTCATGTTTGCTTTCACTATGTACAGAGCTCTGTACATATGCAACTTCTTATCAGTTTCCTCACTGCTCGCTAAAGCTTTCCCTCCTTATTTATTTCAATAAAATGGTAAACCGTCTGTCATTGGATTGTTTATATCATGAAGTTGAATTTGAACATTTTTGTTTTCTTTTTAACCGCCATTTAAATATGTCCCTTCCTTGCGACTTGTGTTGCCAGATTGGACCATTTCACTCGGGTGGGATTCTCTTTTCCAGTTGTGTGGGGAAATCAATTTTTTCTTTATCTTGGACTGCTTGTTTCCCTCCACAGTTACGGTAAATGACCTGAGATTGATCATAGTCCACTGCGCAAGAACTGCAGCAAAGGCAGAATTGAGACATTGATGAGTCAACGTCTAGGTGATAGCAGGGAAAACTAGCGGCCGGTATTTTTATTGGCAAAGTTTTTTTTGCAGCTTTTTGTTCCTGGAAAAAGTAATGGCAACAAAGTCCTGAAAAGCTGAGTCAAAATTCAAATTGGTTACAATGAGCATGATAGCGTGAACATGGTTGTGCCTTCCGAATTGAGGAGATAAGGGGGGGGGGTGGCACTGTGCTCTCGCAGCAATGTCTTCTATGCAAGCAAGGTACAGCAAAAATTCTCTGCTTCTCTCCTATAAAATGGACAGTATATGCACCATTTGGTGTATTTACGTGCCATATTAATTTCATATGTTGTGCGATGCTATGCTAAGACTGAGGAGAGTTTTTGCTTGCGCTAACTGCTTTTTACTAGCACAAAACGGGCCTCATTCACAAAACATCCGTACGTGTGTATTTGATCGTAAACCATTTTGCCATTCATCATTGTTTTCTTATCTGTATTTTCTTCCTTATGGAAATCACATGAACAGGATTTTGCATAAAATTTGCAGACAGCCAGCATTCATCATCTCTCTCATACACCTGGGATATGCACAAAAACAAAGGTCTACACGTGTCTCATATTGTTTTTTTTTTTTCATAGGAACAAATTTAAGAACTAAAGTAAGAATAATTTAAGATTTGTGAATGAGGCCCCATTGCCTTTTGTCTCATTTCCATCCTTGTGAGTTTTGTCGCTGATTTGCCAACATAGGATTACATTAAAAATTAACGAACCTTTACGCGGCCATTATAATTGTGTGACCATTGTTATTGTGTAGTATTTGTATTGTACAATGTGCAGTAGTTGCGTATCACAGACTGATATAATGATATATGATATGATATATATATAAATGTCAACTTGTCATTGGGTGTTAGTTAAATTTGTAAGAAAACATAATTTTGTTGGAGCGAGGACAATCAGGTGGCCAATTAGGGGGCCTTCAGATGGTTTGGGAAACCCCTCGTACAAAAAAGTCACAATTAAAGATTTATTACAACTTTTTTCTGCAACCATTTAGGTGCTGTATATCACCGATATCACAAGACATTGAATCAGTATTTCATAGGACCTAATCGAATACACTGAACCTATTGTCTATTTCTTTTTTGTCTTTGTTTTATCCAGTTTTTTGTGGCTTCTATGCTGAGAAAACCAAAAAGTATTTTCCCTGTCCATTATTGTAAGGAGAATGTTGAATTGAAAGTCAAACCACATGTAACACCTCATTTAAATTGAACTAGTTATCTTCCATCTAAGAATTTGGTTGGATTTTTTTTCTCCTATAATTTTAAAGCAATGGTAAGTAAAGCATACATTTTCAGAACCTTTTCTGTTCAAATTTATCAATGTAAACAACCAATTGTTGGAACTGCTATAGTTGCTTTTTTGTCATCACCTGTTTTGTCATTTGCTTACTGAACCCTAAGAAATGTTAGCATCTTGCCTGTGTGTGGCCTTGTGTGGTTTAGGGTAAGATGTTCGTTGTGGTTACATAGCAGTTTGTCGCAGATGTTTCCTTTGACCTCCTCCCTACTCTTTTTGTCCCCTAGTTGGTATGTTTATAGGGTACAGGAAACAGGTTTAACTCCCCTGAGCAGTTCTACACCATTGCTTTTGTTTTTTGTCTTTTTTTTTTTAGGGTTATCAAAACGCAGGATTCCGCCAACCTGTCCTTGCTGAGTTTTGGAGAAGTTTTTGCCCTCTTGTTTGACAACCATTACTTGTATATTATGGATCTGAGGACAGAGACAATAACGGGCCGCTGGCCTCTGCCCGCCTACAGGAAGTCCAAAAGAGGATCCAGTTTCCTGCCCGGTGTGACTTCCTGGCTGAACGGGCTGGATGGACAGAATGACTCTGGGCTGGTATTTGCCACGAGCATGCCTGATCATAGCATTCATTTGGTACTGTGGAAGGAGAATGGGTAGATGCCGGAAATGCCCTGGTGTGTTCAAAACACAAAATCTGAATAGGTAAAAATCGATTGGTGCTGCTTATTTCGAATATGTGGCCATGAAGTCAAGATACTGCATGAACCAAAGTTTTGCAAAAAAAAAACCTGCTGCACACACAAAAAAAAAACATGAAAAAAACCACACACACAAGAAGCATTGTGCAACTCCCAGCTTTGTAGGCAGTGTAAACGGGTGAATACAAGCCAGTCAGCATGTGCAGACCACAACCATGTTACAAAAACATAGCACCTGCTGCGTGTACGGCATTTTTATTCTTTTATAATTTTTTGCAAAAAAAAAAAAAAAAAGTCAATGAAAAGTAAAACATTATCACCAACTTGTTTGTGAGGAAACCTGCGTCTGTTCTCAACACCTTTGAATTCATTTTCTTTTTGAAATCATTTTATAGCAGAGGTGCAGTTAAAACTGTTGGTTTGCTTGGTCGACTCAGAATGAGTCTGAGGTAAGTCTCCAGACCTATGAACTCTAACTGGAGTATTCCCTGTTCTCCCACCACCGCCACTGATGTGTTGGAAATATTTCATTAAAATGGCAAATGTTATAACTGTGACTTGGAAAACAGATCAAACAGCCTGCATCGTAAAACTCACAACCCTCCCCAATCATATGCTTTATTAACATACATGTGTATGTGTGTGTCCTCTGGTTAGGTTTCAAGGTATTAAAGTCACCTTAAGTTTATCAAATTTAATTTCAGTGTTTTCACTTTTAATTAACATCTCCAGTGTGAGCAATGGTATTACAATTAGATTTTTGGGTTTTAACAGTTTATTTAAATGAACACGTCACGCACTATACCCACCAGTGCAGAATAAGGGTAATTTGTTTGGTCGGTTAGCTCTTAAGACCATGTGTGACACGAGTAAATGGCTCATGTTTTTCCCATTGACACTTGTTTATATAATCCTGCACAGGCAATCAGCGCAGTCGACGGCCTCAGTAAGTTCTGGCAGATTTTCCATGGTTTAGAACGGGGAGGGAAAGTACTGTGCCATATAGTTTTGTCTTCCTGAATTTCACCATTATTGCAATATTTTTTTAAAGGCACCCCTACATGATGTACTGTGTATCTGTGTGTGAGCAGTACATATTTACAGCAATATGTGAGTATTTGTACATATGCATACAAGTACTTGTATATTAATGTGTAACGCAGGTGTGCGTGTTTTGTGTATGTGCACTTGCATATGCACCCAAGTGTACACAGCAGTGGACAAAACCATAGCGTCACCCGTTTTTAATGAGGTGTATAAATCTGGAAGTGAATGAACTAATATAAAACTGTTGTGTATATTGTGTTGTGTCAGCTGACTCGTACTATATCAGTTGTCCAATCATATGGAATGCTCAAACCGGGCACCGGCTTTGCACAAGGGCATCTCTTCCTTTGGCCTAGGAACAGTTCTTTTAATGCGTTTGAATAAATGGTATCAGGATTCCATGGAGGTAAAAATGAATGATGCAAGCACGGATCCACTACAGCATGTACTGTATAAATATGTTGGGTTAGTTAGTTTTTGAATACATTTACAAGACACCCTGCCCTCACCCCCAGTGCGAACCTGTACACAAGCTTTAGTCATTTGTGCCTTTTTTGTGTATTTGGTGCAATATATTTCCCATATAGGCAGCAACATTAAATGTCCTTAATTGGGTTTTGGAAAATGTAAGCAATAGGTAAGGATGAAATTTCTAATTTGGTCACTTGGTGGGGCAGTAACTATGTTGTCATGCTAGACTTTATAACGGCCGGGAACATCATGAAAAGCTCTGTCCTTAAAAATCTTAAAGCCATTATTGAACATCTTTCACCGATTGGTTTTTTTTTTTTTTAATAGTATCACTTTAAGCATGAAATGAGTCAAAGCTGTGTATGGTCTATAGTAGACAAGGGTTTTGCTTTCAAGATTTACAATTGTTTATACATAAGTTTTAAAGATTATACAGATGTTTTTTGATAAATTGAAACTTCACTTAAGCTCCACCCACACTTGCATTAAAAAAAATGCTTAGAGTAAAATTTAGTTGTAGGATGATGTGCATTAAAATATTTTTAAACTTAATGGTGTGAACCATGCGCTTTGGAAATGCTATAAGTGATCAAGGCCTTAATTTATTTATGCACTGCATTATTCCAATTATATTTAATTAGCTCCTTACTAGAAATGTTCAATAATGATCTGAAGGAAAAGTGAAACTGAAGGAACAATTTCTGCCCTTCATAGGCTACTGGAACATTCCATTGTTTTCCCCAATACAAAGTAACCACCCTCCATAAATTGTTTGCCCAAATTTCTGCTGATTGATCTTTTCACAATGTTAAGACTTTCAAAAAAAAATCTGATTGTCTTTATTTTTATACTCTATATTTCAATATAAAAATCCTTGTCAAATGCTTGTTTCAGAATGATTATTATGATTTGCACTCCTTTGGGTGATGGCGATATGATTTTGTGCAGAAAAATGGAACAAAAGTTTTTTCCCCAAAATAGAAATGCTCCATGATCTGTCCAGAATGTGGTATTTTACCAATACAGAGCATTTTGAGGTAGATGACCACACTGATGAGGTTTATGAGATGAGACTCATAAACACAATGAAGAGCCACATTAGCTTTTGCCAAATCCCTGTTCCCGTTAAATAAGTTATTGAGGGGCTCAGAGTCACCAGACTGAATCAGCACATTTCATTTTCCAAAAATCTGGCCTCTGGCCACCTTTCCCTGACAAGCAAGTGTGGCTATCAAATGGTCTGAGGAGAAAGTTTCTTTTTTACATAGGACAGATCATTTAAATATCTGCACGTTTAATAAAAAGTTTCCCTCAAAGCTAAAGTGGTTGCAGTGCTTACAGTGCTCTTTTTGATGGCGCTGCTTATCAAGTTCTGGAAAAATCACATGACTAAACAAGTATGATTTTTGAGGTTTTGCCTTGGTCTTCTCAAGTTCTGTCATGACGAAGACCAGCAGGAAGGCTATAATCTACCCCCACTGTCTCTGCTTTCACCTTCCTAGTGCAGCCTATCCTCCTTGGCTTACTGAGTAGTTCTAATCTAAGGCTTGTTTTGCCCGTTTTTTGCATAACTTGTTTTCATAAGTATCTACGGCCTCCCTACTGCTTCCTCTATGCACTGTAGTTGTACAGGGTTTTAAGGCCTGTCCCACATCCTGCCTGACTTCCTGTACAAGTGTGCAGAAAACTAAATGCTTATTTAGTTATTAGTACAGTAATTGTTTTGATTTACATAACAAGCACAAAACCCTCCAGACCCACGGCGCACCTCCTGCGCATGCGCCTACAAAGGTCATCCGTGAGTGAGTGAGTGAGTGACCACAATTTGCAGCACATAGCCCATGGCGGCAGTCCTGTGGCACTGTGGGAAAAAGTAGATATTGAAAGACAAATTAGAAATGACACCTTTTCTTTTGTGCTTGATCTGCTCTCCATGTCTCAAAAACACTGAAGGGACTTTTGAATAAAAGTGAATTTAAAAGAAAAAGGAACACAACATAGGATTTGTATGTTATTCTTTTTCTGCCAGAACAGTTTAGTGCAATGTGATACCAGCACATAGTTCAAAAAATGAACAAGAATAGGAAGATCGCTTATTTAAAAGATTGTCTGCAGTTCATGTAAAGCTTTTTATAAAAAACCAAGAGTAGAAATACCAGTAACCCCCACCACCAAAATGGTCCATTGTCCGCGTCTGCGATTTTACCAAGGAGTTTACCATTCCGCTGTAGGTGTGAAAGTCTCAGCCTCAAGATAGGACTCCAGGAATCCTTTGTGAATAAAAGGATGGGCTGATGGACAACTGATACAGTTGTGCAAGATAAATACTCCGATCTATGAACTTCTGCATGAATTCAGGTAGCAACACCCAGACAAAATTACAAAATTTCAAAGTTTCATGCCCTCTCATTCACCCCACCTCTATTGAACAATCTTTGTTCACTATAAAAAGCACAGAGAATTAAAACTGTCTTCACATTTGCAGATCATCAATCTAAAACCCTGTTGTCACTTCAATTCAAGATCCCAGATTTGTTCAATACATTATCAACATTTGGCAGGAGAGGCTTTTCAAATTCCCAAAGCTTTTTGTCCACAAACAGTTGTTCCTTTGCGAGGCTTCCTTGTAGGGGCACTCGAACATGCACGATCCTGCACACATCTGGCGGTACCCTAAAGGTCTGTCCATAATTTTTTAGGACTGAGTGCACAGACGTCTGCACCACCTGTCTGGGGTTGGCAAGTATCTTGGTTGGGTTAAAAACGTTCTTCCTGTCAGGCTCTCTGTAAACATGTTCCAGGATGTTGATTCCTGGCACCTTCTTCCACTCTGTGCGGTTGAACCGGCCGCTGTTGTCAAACTGGGTTTTAGGGAAGATGTGGTTCTCAATGATGAAAATGCCCACATCTGGGTGTTTGTGTTGGAGGTCCTCCAGGAGCAGATGTAGGTTTGCGTGTTGGTAAGGCATGATGATCTCGTCAATGTCATTCAGCAGCACATACTTGGACCTGTACATGTTTCTGTAGATGCACTCATTAAGAGTGGTCAGTTGACCATAGTAATGCATGTCCCCCCCGTGCTCTTTGAAGTTCCAGCCTCTGGAGGGGATGAGGAATTGGTCTATAGGCCATTCTACGATTTCCAGTATACCCTCCTCACTGTAGTAATGCAGCACCTTTTCAAGTTCTGGACCACAGCTGGTGTTGTAGATCACCACTCTCTGAATGCCCAGGAGCTTGTACACTTCCATAGTCTGTACAAACTGCAGAACATTGTTATAGCTTCCAAACAGGTTGGAGATGCAAATGGTAAATTCATATGGAAATGCTTCCTCTTCCTGTATCTGGTTCTGTATTGGTAGGAAGTCTGTGAGGTTGTACAGCATGTCTGGCTTCAGAGAGAGTGTGACGTGTGTGGCGTTGCAGTTTGGTACATTTTTACACAACACATCAGTAGTCACATAGCGAAATCCAAAATGGTCACTGTGCATATCTATTTCTGCTGGCGTGACATCATTATTTTTTCCACATTGAAAAATGCAAAACAGTGACTGCAGCTGGTCTCTGTTTAAGATGCTGATAATCCGAGTTCTTCCATTTATTCTGTGGTCTTTGAAGGCAGAAACCATTAAATGTTTTGAGTTCTTAATTGGGGTTATACTTTTCTGTTTTGAATATTTTGGGATTTCATGATAATCTTTAATTATCTCTTCACGTACATATGGACTTGAGCTGAAATACTGTTTGTGATTCATCCACACAACAGTCATGAATACAAAGATGATTGTAATGCATAAAGCCCATTTCAATGAGGTTTTTTTCTCCATGTAGAACCAGCTGTTGTCTTTGAAACCTGCAGCAGGAGACAAACAAGTGATGTTACATGAAACTGTGTTCAATTATGTCAGACATCCAATATCCCAGTCTCTGTATAAGCCAACTGATGAGTGGAATATGGGACAGATTTTCCTGAGATTGCTCTTTTCATTCAACCTCAGATCATCTTTTAACCCGAGTCACGTTTGCATGTGCCACTAGATGAAAATTTGTTCATTCAACGCTTTAGGTCTACCTAGTCCCCGAGGACAGAAAAGGGGGGATATGGCATTTAATGTTGAATAACTTTGCTCTCGTTTCAGGTAGAAACCTGTTTTCATTTGTGCTGTGAAGCAAAGCCTTGTGGCTACACAAACAGTCCTCTGGTTTGTTGCTAAACCAGTCTGAGATTTTGCTAGCCATTAGCCAACTGGAGCAAAGTGTTTCTTTGTTTGATGCAAACTATCTTAGTACTAATCATTTACAACACAAAGGAGCCAGCTATGTTCGTCTCACACTTTTGTCTAAGGCTGTTCAATATAATTTTGCGCATTTGGAAGCTGGATTGTAGTTCCACACACACACACACACACACACATATATATATATATATATATATATATATATATATATATATATATATATATATATATATACATACCAATCAGCCACAACATTAAAACCACTCGCTGCATTTTTCTGCTTTTTCTGATTTAATGTTTTATTTTCTCTGTTTGTAATCAAACAATTCACACGCGGTCAAAGTGCAGACTCAGAGCTTTTATTAAAGGGTATTCTTATACATTTCGGTTTCACCATGTAGTAATTACAGCTAGTAACTAAAGCATTGTTTCTCCTGATTAATTTTCCTGTTGAACTCAATGGAAAAAACATTCAGGAGAAACAATGCTTGTAGTATCTACTGCATATCTTGCAGCAGCATGGTGGTTTGAGGCTCATTTGATACCTTGGACCCTTGATGACTTAAAGCCATTTAGCCAACAAATGTGTTCCGTACTGTATCATCATAATTTACAGCTGAATCTAGTCCCACCCCCCAATTCCCATAGAGATCCATTCAAATGCAAAGAGTTCTTGTATCGCTTGTAGGACAACCTGACAATGAGATATCCAGACTCTGATGATGTTGATAGGTCACAGACATCAGGTAGTCATGGCATGCAAAGGATATGCAACCAAATACAAAACATGACTCTTTTACTGTATTTGACATTATGTTAAAATATTAAGCTTTTAATGGTCTTAACAACAAATCATTGGTCAGAAAATTTGCAAGAATTAAACAAATGCACTCCTGAGACCTCATGTGCCGCCATTTGCTCCTTCCTGATGTCTGTGACCTATCAACATCATCAGAGTCTGGATATCTTATTTTCAGGTTGTCCTACAAGCGATACAAAAACGATACAAAAACTATTTGCATTTGAATGGATCTCTATGGGAATTGGGGGGTGGGATTAGATTCAGCTGTAAAGTATGCTGATACAGTATGAAAATCCAGTCATCAAGGGTCCAAGGTACCAAATGAGCCTCAAACCACCGTGCTGCTGCCAGATATGCAGTAGATACTACAGATACTACAAGCATTGTTTCTCCTGATTCATTTTCCTGTTGAACTCAACGGAAAAAATATTCAGGAGATTTTTTTTGCCCAGGAGTAAATATATATATATATATATATAGGTACCAGTCTACATAAAAATTATTGAACAATACTGTCTAGCAAAAATGTATTTAGTATAATTACAATCACATAGTGTAAACAGGAAGTGCGTACGAAGTAAGGACTAGACAATAGCGCACTCGCTATTTCTTTCGAGTCTTTTGAAGAAAGGTACTTGGGTTTTGTTTATATTTCGTTCGAGTGATAAAGCCTATCGTTTTGCATGCGTTCACTTGTACTCTAAACATTCAGAGTAATAGAAGTAATGAAATATTCTGGGGAAAACCATGGAGATGCATGGAGACTATGCATGTCCACATATATAAGAAAAAGAATAAAGAGGCAATCGGTCCATATTCGGTTGCTAAATGTACATTTTGACTAATAATCACATCGGTTTTTCTGTTTGCTCAGGAATGACGAGATAAGTATTTGGGTTGTGTTTATACTTTGTTCGAGTGATAATGAGGCACCAGGTTGTGTTTGAAACATTCAAAGACAGAATAAGTGGGTTGTTCTTGCGCTGTATGCTAGTTCAATTGTAAATTCAGGGAGCCTGCACTTCTCGCTACTGGGTCTCGTTGGCTGCTCTGCCGTCTCGCGATCTCTGCCTCTCCCCCCTGTCCATGTGCCATATTACAGTCTCCTAACATGAATCTACAATAAAATAACAGAGTGGACAATTTTGTACTGAACCAAATTATATGAAAGACCGGATGTGCAAAAAAGCACAAACCAGAGGGAAAACAGGCCCTAGACCTCTCAGTGTTAAGTGAAGCTGTAATTTAATAATTTTCCATTTACCACAACTTGCCTATGAACCGTTCCCATACAATGCTTTACCCTGTCACATTATATTAACCCGTACAATACCATGTCTTTCCAGCTATCCTTTACCTTACGTGATATTTCCCATTTGTGCATACATACTTCCTTTTTTATGACCTGTACTTTACATACGATTTCACACCATGTCCCTACACTCTCAAAAAGTATGCGTTAATATCCAACACGTTTTAGGTTGCTACTTTTGTGTTACTTTCAACACTTTTTCTGTCAGTCTACTTTGTAACACATAAATTGTATATTTGTAACACAAAGGGAGACTTTCACATAGACTGTGTTGTTTTAATACATCTGTTTTGAGAGTGTATAAATTCAAATACTGCAGTTCTATTTAAGGAATGTACTCAATGAAATACTCAGTAGTATAGCCTACATAAAAATGCAGTTGTTTTAATTGTTTTTTCTGTAGCCTATGAAAACTACTCGATACTTTTTATCTACATAAAAGTTCAATTGTTTCTGTTTGTCTTGATAACACTAAGGGGGCTTGTAAAACAAGGTTTGGATATTGTTAAAGAAGTATGTCTACCAGCCTGATGAACTTCATCATGTTGTAGGAATCCGGAAGTCTTAAAGTCAGTTCGCCTTGATAAGTTTCCAACTTGCACGTAGTCCTGGCTGACAATGAAGGGCATTAAATATATTATCAGGGGTCTACATTTAATGGAGTCTCAATTTGCCTATAATTCCTGAATGTGAAATTGTTGTCAGAATGACCAGGCGATTCGGAGCACTTTATTCTGAAGCGCCCCATTGAAATAGACTGCTCTACAACTGCTTTTCGAATCGTATTACGGAAACAAAATCCAATTCTAAATTTAGGCTTAAAAAGAAAAGAACTATATAGCCTGCTATTTAATCGCATCTGACCATTTTGCAGTAAAGTCTTTTGTATATATAAATTTCCAGATCATTAGGCTACTCACTATAAAATTATTAAATCCAATTTCCGCGTATGGAAAAACAGACTTATAATATGAACAATAGTGAAATAGAATCCAGTGGAAGAACAAGTCATATTCAAGCTCCTATAAGTGCCAGTGCCGCAATTTATCTCGGTTTGCAACTCCTTTAGTTTCACTCAGTTTACAGGACATGTTTCAAATGTTCATCCCCGACGGAAAAAAACAACAACTGCATAATTTAAACATACGTAGGGCATCACTAAACCGCACGGCAGTGAATAAATTACATATATCGCGCTGTTCACTACAGTTGCGTAGGTTCGGCTATAGCGTTTGGAACAACGATGTTCTCTTATTTTTGTTTAGCCTATTATTTGACATGATAATTATTTAATTCTAATTAATTTCAGTACGTAAAACCATGAGCATATTGCCATTTTGCGTAGACAAACAACTGCTACAAACCTCATGAAGCCAGTGTGTGGAAGTTAGTATTTCCATCCATACGTCAGACTTCTGTAGAAACGGACGAAACTCAAATGCCGAATAAATAGTTATGATGAACAGGTTAGAACCGGAGGTACACGTTATCTTTCTCAAGCGATGACTCGGATGCTTCCTTTTCAGTTACCCAGGCCTGATGTCACACTCCACCCAGATCATTTAGCTTCAGAGATGACTGAGACCTGAGGTGTGGCCAAATATGGATGTTTGCGTGCTTTTGAGTTTCTCTGAAAAGAACTCCCGCAAATTGCGCGCAGTCAACTATTCTATTAATTACTCGCTTGTATGCGTCCATAGGTTGTGAATGAAGACAACTGCGTGGTCACAATATTTCATAGCGTACTAGAGGTGGTACATGGTCCCCGGTCTGTCGATCACCCATAGGTGGGGCGGGTTTAATGGACAAATGGAAGGGGCTGTAATTGCCTATAGCGAGTGTGTTCCAGACGGATCTCTGTTTGGTTCGACTCTAACGGTAATTTCTGTGAATCATAATATAATGACTCTTCAGAATAGCAGTAAAAAGGGTGCCTTTAAGTCGCGAAGCAACTAATTCAACGAAGTGGCGCAGTGCTGTAGATTTTATTCTCCTGGTTTTCGCGCTGGCATAGCCTATTGAATTCAATAGGCTATGCCAGCCTGACACAGTTGCCCATCGTATACACGTCTCAGGAAATTGATGTGTCTTATCTAGCTAAACGGGCAATGTTAAAAGGAAATGCTTCAGCACATTTTTTTTTTTATTGAAGTGCATTTGTTTTGAGAGTGGCAAATAACATAGAATTCGAAGCGGCTTAATACGCATGAAAAACTGTTCCCTGCCGACGTGAAAAACCGGTTTTGGTGTAAGGCCTACGCGACTCACAAGTTGTAGTCGACAGGGGAAAACCGCATGCGCATGTTCACATATCTGAAAATTTCTGAAACTGAAGTGTTTAATGCTTTAAATTTTTTAATGATTTACATTTTTCATCTTATGTCATAAACTGAATGATAGTCATGTTTTTGCTCCTGTGTGCTATTTTTTCCAGGGTACAATTTATTCAAAATAAAATAGTGTTTTGGGTAAATTCAACTTAATCTGAATATTCCATTGTTTGGATGGCGCTAAATTGCAAATTAGCTAGCATACCCTTTTGGGGTTTTCCCTCAAAACTGTGGGTGAAGAAGAAACTATTACATGTTGCTGCATATAGTTTATTTTATATCCATATGTTAAATGTTTGCATTTGCACGGTTTTCCCTTATTGTTCCATTGAGGATGACTTTTCTCTATTCCTGTTGTAGAGATACACAGTATGTGGCATGGCTACATTATGATGAATGCAAAAGAGCTTGTCAGGTTATAAACCTAAAAAAGATGCTCCTGCATGTCTTAAATCCTTTGAGGAGCTTTGTGCTTTTACGTTGCACCAGAGAGACTGGCGAACAAGACTTTTTGTTATACTGGAATGGTATAATGACAATAAATTTAATTGAATTGAATTGTCTAAGGCCAGATATGTTAAAAGCATCATACCTTTTCAGACCCACACCCATTGCTTAAGTATCAACATTATTGCATGCATTATCTATCCATCCATCCATTATTTATACTCACTTATCCTGGGCAGGGTCGTAGGGGGTGCTGGAGCCTATCCCAGCGTACATTGAGTGAGAGGCAGGAATACACCATGGACAGACCACCAATCTGTCACAGGTCACATACACCATTCACTCATCATTCACTGACGCACATGCATACCTATGTACACCATTCACTCATCATTCACTGACGCACATGCATACCTATGGGCAATTTAGTGTCTCCAATTAGCCTACCTGCCATGTCTTTGGACTGTGGGAGAAAACCAATTTAGCAGCCGGAGGAAACCCACATGGACACGGGGAGAACATGCAAACTCCACACAGAAAGGCCCAGAGGGGCGTGAGGCGACAGTACTACCCACTGCACCACTGTGCCGCCCCAAATGCAATATCTTCAGCTGAAACAATTCTTGATCATTTGGTTTCAGTTGCTGTTCTATGATTGATTACTGTCCTAATATTTATCAGCTCCATCATCCTTGTTATAGGTTGGGTGAGACTATCATGGTGACAGACGACTGATTTTTCAATGTTTGAGACTTGAGTGGATCAGGTCAACTGCGGATCTCACAGTATAGTGCCCGTTCACAAGGAAACTATGCCATGGAGTGTAAGAAAATCATACTGACATCCAGGGTATTTGTGTGTGATTGTGTTTCACCTTTCCCATTGTGCATTGTGGAAGTTTGGTAATGTCTTGAGGCTCTTTGTCTTCAATTCGTTTTTTTAGTCGCTATGTGTATTTTCTGAATTTTGTATATTTCATTGTATTACTTGTAATAAGTAAGACTTTTTCAAAATTTTTGTAGCAGCATTTAATGGTGTTTTTGTACTCATTTATAAATGCGTTACAGCATGTTTTCTCTTGAGCTGGTGTACAGATGAAACCTGTGGGCTGGGTGGGGTCTGAGGGTGTTCGGTTACGCCCGTAGGCAAGGTGCTGACTACAGTAACTGGAGAGGTGAATATGGCTGTTGGCTGTTTGCTGTCAGTACCATGTTTGTGTAGGCTTTATGTACATTCTTTTGACTTACTCATGCTTACCATGCTTGTCTGCTCAGGGTACGCAACATTATCATATATTGCCTTCCATCAGCATGTGATCATATTTTGATGCTGTTGTCCTCACATGACGTACTTGAAGGGTGAGTGTAAGGTAATTTGTTTAGTCACACAGCAAAGAAGGTAGTCTTAAGTGTTTCAATCTTGTAATGAAATTAAAATCTCATTTTTTCCTCTCAAGTAGAAAATATTAGCTTGTTTTAAGCTGCTTTTTGCTTGTCAAGTGAAATTTTCATACCCCATTGGCAAATCTTGCAATATAAATCAGACTGTCTTACCTCATTGGCAATCATTTGGTGTTATTACCTAAAAATAATAAAATAAGATTTAAAAAATATGTTTGTTAAGATTGACTTCGTTTTTGGTTTTTGCAGTGAAACATCATTGATGGTGGGAGACAATTCCATTCCTTTTAGCTGACGTCATGTTGCTTGGAGTCTTTCCATCAACAAAAGGTTACTATGTGCTTCCCTCCCCCACGCAGTTCCTAACGCAGCTACGTTTGTTGTTTGTCCCACCAGTAAACACAGTTGTAACTTGTAACATTCTTCACAGTTATTTCATGTGGGAAAGTAGATTAAAAAGGAAACCGCTTTATTTAACCTGTGATGTAGGAATCCTTATTTCTCCCAAAACTGAGCCATTGTAATTCAGAGGAATATGGTTGACATTAGGGTAGCCATTTATAAAGCAATGCAAAAGAATCAAAGGTGTGGACATAACAGGTAAAAATGCAAAAACATCAAAAAATCGATGTGAATGGATGTGTAAAGTGGAAAATTCTAGCTATATTGCAGTTGTATCACAGCTGTATTGAGCTTTATCTCAAGTAGAAATATGAGTTGAACTCAGTTGGAACATGTTTTATGTTTTTATTGTTTTATAGGCCAGTTTAGATCAAAGATTCATGACACGTCATGCTGCAACTTGCAACTTGTTTGCGAAACTCAAAGGCTGTTTTCGAAACTGCAAACTGCTCAGTCAGACAACATTAATGCAAATGCAACTTTGGCATCAAGGCTTGCCGTCTTATCGCTCCCTGTTTGCCCAAGCCAGCCAAAATGACAGGGAGTGATAACTACAGCCCCCTCTCCCCCCCTTCCCATCTCCCAGTGATCATGTGAGATGCAGGGCCCACAGGTGTATGCTGGGGTGGTGATGGGAGCGCTAAACTTTTCTGACCGGCATAAATACAGAGGTATGCAAAGTTGGCCCAGCGTGCATAGCTGCAGTTGGCATACAGAGCAAAGGGCATAACAGGTTAGGTTGGTGATTTAAATGGCCCTCCCATTAAGGTGTAAGCATCATGTCACCTGACGGTGATGGTGCACTTCTCAAGCTGTTGAGAATGATGTTTTTGAATTTTTACCTGTTATGTCCACACCTTTGATTCTTTTGCATTGCTTTATAAATGGCTACCCTAATGTCAACCATATTCCTCTGAATTACAATGGCTCAGTTTTGGGAGCAATAAGGATCCCTTCATCACAGGTTAAATAAAGCGGTTTCCTTTTCACCTTTACACAGGTCCTCTGCAAATTGTAGGCCATTTTTACAAACAGAGATGGCTGCTGGCATGCAATACAATACAGTACAATACACGCATTTAGCAGACTCTCTTATGCATGCTCTATGTGGTCATTTAGGGCCACAACCATTTGTGGGCCACAGAATTTAGCTTTAAAATGTTTTTTTTTTTTGAAAGATATTTTTTATTGTGCAGTTTTCACAAGGTGTGAATTGCTTGTTCAATGTTATGACTGTGATTAGAGGAGAACTGGAGGATCGCACTTCTGGCTCCATTTGCTCTCTTACCACCCAGGCAATGTATGGTAGCCTAAAAAGAGCCTGACATATTCTGATCCCTTCCAAATGCACATGGTGATTCCTCGGTTTTGTTTTGTTTTTTTGCAGGAGATTCCAGATACCGGAGATTCCAGTACCTGGAATTGCTCTCTAGGTGATTTACGCCTCCAGACTGTCAACTCTTTTCATTGTTGTAAAGTTGCTCTACCTGGATGAACTGGTTTTCTTTTATAGTGTTTATCTCTTTACAAAAGGATTGGAGTTTTCTCGTTATATCCGCAATCTGAATTCTGTTCTTTTGAATCATGCACTCCAGTTTGTCAGGCCTGGTGCTACTAGGTTGTGACAGTGTGGAGAAAATGTCATGGGGGGCCCAACCCATTCTTACCTCTCTCACTTAGAGGGGATTTGCTTGGTGTAATAAGCAGGGGAGGGAAGTCATCCTCATCCATGATGCTGATCCAACATGTTCTGTGTCACGTTCTGGCAGAATAATGGTAAATATACTAACTGTGCAGATTATTGTAATATTGCAGTGTGCGGGTTATTGTAATATTGCAGTGTGCGGGTTATTGTAATATTACAGTATACTGCTTTCTCCGCATCCAGCGAAGGGGCAATGCTTAGGCATTTTCAACTTAGCTTGCCTTACTCGCACAAAAGTGACAAGAGCATCATTTACTTTGACTTAAGATTTTTATTATGTGACTAATACCCTGTTAACCTCATCCACTGAAGACCTGGCATTAACCAAGGGGAAAAGCAAGCCAATTTCAGCACAAGCTTTTCTATGTTTGTTTGCCTATTTATTTATTTATTTATTTATTTATTTATTTTCGCAAGAATCATTTAAAAACATTTCTTGGCTGTTTGTGAATAGAAAAAGTATTGAAACAACACATCATCAAAGAATTAACAGGTTTCAGTTTCCTGGACTTTAAAACTAAACAAGTCCCCTGGGGTGGGTGGAATTATATAATAATTTTATAAAGCAATTGCTTTGCAATTAGCCTCATTTATATTGCAGGTCTACATTGAAAAGCATATCTAATGGATCTCTCCCTCCTACATTTACATAGGTTTTAAGAAGGACCTATTACTCATAGATAATTAGCATGCAATCTGCCTGATAAACAATGATTATGAAATATTAGCAATTGCATTTGCAAAATGCTTCAATTTGGCATTGGATGCTGTTATAGATGAGTCTCAATCTAGCTTCATGAAAAACGGATATATATCAAATAATGTTATCCGTCAAGGATACCCGATCTGCCCATATCTGTTCTTGCTCGTCACCCAACTGTTGTCTAATCAGAACAAAAGCTCTTTAGAAGGCATCACAATAGCAGGGGAAAAAATCATCATTTGCTAGCTTGCAGACCACACTAATCTTTAAAATATTCATCACATGTCTCGAATGCTCTTGATATCATTATCTCTTTCTCTAAGGCTTCAGGATTACATTTGAATGTAAATAAGTATGAATTTATGGTAGTGAAAGTCTGCATCATTTATGCAATTTCTAAAATTCCAATCACAGATACAGTTACATATTTGGGAATCTCTATTACCAAATATAAAAAACTACAGGTACAATGCCAATTTTTAAACTGAAATTTTAGAAAAAGAATACTAAACCAAAGAAAACCCAACCGATGGTTTTTGAGGGACCTATCTCTGAGAGGTACAATTTTAATAACTAAAGCAGAAGGTATTTCACGGATCACATATGCTGCTCTCTCATTATATATTGATGGAAATGCCATCAGTTAAAATCCAGCTGCTTTTTAATTTCCTATGGAAAAATAAAATGCATTATACAAAAAATATGTCATTTTGAATACCTATGAAAATGAAGGGCTTAATTTTCTTCATCTTTATACACTGAATAATACATTTATAACAAAATGGATAAAACCATTTTTGAAATGTCCAACTTCAGTACTGGATGCCTAATCACATCTTCTCTCAAGTGGGAGGATTACACTTTCTTTTAGCTTGCCATTATAATATTATACAATTCATATTTACCTTTTAGCTTTTCATGAAAATGTCCTTATGCTATAGGGAATTTATATTTTATATGGAATAACAAGGAGAAACTGCACTAAAACAAATTTTATTTTTTTCCAGAATGGTTCAACAATATCATTTCAGTGGGTCAGCAATTTAACAGTAACAGGAAGTCAACAATTTAATTACCAGGAATTTATTCAACATTACATAATACCCATAACTCCTAAACAGTTTGTAATAGCATTTGTGGAAATCCCTTCTGGTGCAATCCTGCTGTTTAGGGGTTATACACATATCCCTGCTTTAGCAGCTCCCCCTACTGGAATAACAGCAATTGGGAAACCACTGTCTCACAAAAAATTCTCTTAACCATTAAGATTAAAGAAGTCTCATTCAAAATAATAGACCAGTCTTGCCCAGTTACATCATTTTTAGTTAAATTCAGATGTAATATTGAGCTGAATTGTACTTTAGGAGATTAAAATACTGAAACTCGGATTCATTTGTTCTGTGAATGTGAACGCACCTGAAAACTGGAAAGATATTTGCAGATATATTTTAAATAATATATCAGCAAATATCTTACCAGAGTTTTCAAGTGTGTTCACATTTCCAGAATAAATGGAAATGTGAACACACCGAAAAGCTGTCAGATGTATTATTTAAAATCCATCTTATGTCATTTTAAACTATCACTAGAAAATGTACTGTTTAAAAGGGAAGATGCCCAACACGCTTCAAGCCAGCTTAATCCAGCTAAATCAGAGTGATCCCATTTTTTAAAATTCTTTCCTCGATGCTATCTTTGTGTGTTCAGAAGTGCTTGCAACATAAAAGACGAAGTGGTTCAGTGTTGTGAACCCTCCTGATTATCAGCGCCCCCTAGAGGATTCTATCTCTGCAGTCATTTTGTTCACTGCCCTAACCCTAACCCTAATTCCAGTGATCTCTGCCATCCACGCTCGCAATTTACGCAATTGTCCAAAATAAAAGATTGAATTAATTGCCGTACTGCCCATGTAATATACATGTTGAAATGCATATGCTCTAAAATTTACATTGGTCAGACTGCGCGAGCCCTTAAAATCAGAATTGCCAAACGCAAGTCTGCGATCCACACTAAGAATGTGGACTACGTGATTGCGTGGCATTATGCAGAAGCTAATCATGGTTCTGTTTTATATTTACATTTTTGGGGTATTGATAGAGTAACTGTGTCATCTAGAGACGGAGATATCATTAAAAAACTGTTCCACAGAAGAGGCATTTTGTATACACACTCAACAGTGTAGGACCTAATGGGCTAAATTAGTCCCTCAGTCGTTCATACTTTTTGTAATTTTAAGTTTTGTGATGCCTACTATTTATGTTAGGACCATACTGGGTGCACATTTTGTTTTTCATTATTGAAATTTTCTTTCTCTCTCTCTACTCCTTTCAATGTATTAATGAATACTATGGATACATTTGTTACTATAATTATTCAAATTATGTGATATATAGTGCAAGGAATTCATCTTTACACATGCACAGTAATTTGTTTTACTGTATTTTATTCAGAAGTTATCTGAACATACTTAATAGAAGTGAGTTTGATTAACAAGGTAAGGTTCCATTAAACTGTTTAACCCTCCTGTTCTGTTCATTTTTTAGGTACAGCAAAAATGTTCCCGGGTCAATCCCCATACAGGGGGGGTTTGCAAATACATGAAAAGAACCATTTTCATTTAAAATGTTGATTACACTAATTAAGGCCAGTAGAAGAAGTTTCATACTGAAAAAATAATTTTAAGTATTTTTCCTAGATTTTCAAACTTTAAAAAGGGTCAATTTGACCCGCAACATAACAGGAGGGTTAAGTGGCAAATACTGGTAACACTTGCAGCTATACCTGTCTAGTGAAATTGAAACTACTTTGGTAACAAGAGGTTATTACTGAGTAACTCCAACATAGGTAACAGTGAACAACAATGAGTGGTAAAATCTGCAGAATAGAGTTCCCCTCCCCCATTTGTGATTATGTATCACTTGATATCTGGTCCCCACAGAAACATGAATGCTAATAAATGTTCCTTGTATCAAGTCACATATGCAGAATTAGTTGATTTTTAGGCAGACATGGCCCCAGACGATCTATCACCAAAAGTCCAAATTAAGACAGACACAAAAAACAATGATATTCATTTATAGAAGACAACTTCTTGACAAAGTCCAGTAATTTCAGACAGATCAAATAAATAACCTAAGAGGTAGGAATAAAATTAAAGCTTGGGTCAGATCTGATCCCAGTCGCTTCAGGGTTTAACAAATTGAGGGCAACAACATCACAGCAATGGCAACATTTGGCCTACAAAAATATTATATAAACTTTTCATGTATATAAGAGCCCAACAAAAAGTATTTATTCAAAAGCATCTTGGCAACATTGTTCCTTTTCAGCCCTTTACTTGTGAACATAAAAGACAAACATGTTTTGGCCTCAGCTGTACTCAGTGTCTCAATGCTCATCGCTAAGCATCTCAGATAATTTTCTTAAATACCACATAAGAAAACTTCAGCTAGAACAAGTCACGTGACATCTTAACTGTCAAATTGCTTTCAAAATTCACATTGTATCAATTTAACAAGTACGCAATTTTTCGATGTTCACAAAAGAGCAATTTAACAATTTTACGATTATCACAGCAAAGTTCAGTGGGCTGGGTTAGACTCTGCACAGAGGGGTCCATTGATCAGGTGACTTCAGATGCAGCACAGAAGAGGTAGGACGAGATGGTTATAAATTCAAAGTTGTTATTAGTGAGGAGTTTACTTTCTCGGAGCACTGAACAATCGTAACACCTCTATGTATTGGCCTTACATCTTGTTTCCAAAAAAGGTAATGATGTTCTCTATTGGGTGCAAGGAAATATGCATGTAATTAAGTCAATGTCCCAACGTGCATACTACATAGTAATTCTGAAATTGTGATTAAGTCAAGGCCGCTTTGTTCCCCTTTGTAAATCTATGTGTCTGATACTGATAGCATCTTCAGTCTTCCATTTCGAAATTTATTTAGAGTAATCCTAAAAATGTCACCTGCTGTTAGGGGTATGCCTGAACCTCTATTTTAATTCAAGAATCCCGTTTTTTTAAATACATTATCAACATTTGGCAGGAGAGGCTTTTCAAATTCCCAAAGCTTTTTGTCCACAAACAGTTGTTCCTTTGTGAGGTTGCTTTGTAGGGACACTCGAACATGCACGATCCTGCACACATCTGGCGGTACCCTAAAGGTCTGTCCATATTTTTTTAGGACTGAGTGCACAGACGTCTGCACCACCTGTCTGGGGTTGGCAAGTATCTTGGTTGGGTTAAAAACGTTCTTCCTGTCAGGCTCCCTGTAAACATGTTCCAGGATGTTGATCCCTGGCACCTTCTTCCACTCTGTGCGGTTGAATTGGCCGCTGTTGTCAAACTGGGTTTTAGGGAAGATGTGGTTCTCAATGATGAAAACGCCCACATTTGGGTGCTCTTGTTGGAGGTCCTCCAGGAGCAGATGGAGGTTTGCGTGTTGGTAAGGCATGATGATCTCGTCAATGTCATTCAGCAGCACATACTTGGACCTGTACATGTTTCTGTAGATGCACTCATTAAGAGTGGTCAGTTGACCATAGTAATGGATGTCCCCCCCGTGCTCTTTGAAGTTCCAGCCTCTGGAGGGGATGAGGAATTGGTCTATAGGCCATTGTACGATTTCCAGTATACCCTCCTCACTGTAGTAATGCAGCACCTTTTCAAGGTCTGGACCACAGCTGGTGTTGTAGATCACCACTCTCTGAATGCCCAGGAGCTTGTACACTTCCATAGTCTGTACAAACTGCAGGACATTGTTATAGCTTCCAAACAGGCTGGAGATGCAAATGGTAAATTCATATGAAAATGCTTCCTCTTCCTGTATCTGGTTCTGTATTGGTAAGAAGTCTGTTAGGTTGTACAGCACGTCTGGCTTCAGAGAGAGTGTGACGTACATGGCATTACTCTTTGGTTTATTCCTACACAACACATCCGTTGTCAAATAGCGAAATCCAAAATGGTCACTGTGCATATCTATTGTTGCTGGTGTGGAATAATTATTTTTTCCACAACAAAAAATGCAAAACAGTGGCTGCAGCTGGTCTCTGTTTAAGATGCTGATGATCCGAGTGCTTCCATTTATTCTGTGGTCTTTGAAGGCAGAAACCATTAAATGTTTTGAGTTCTTAACAGGTGTTATGTCTTGCTTTTTGTATTCTGAAACTGGAGTTAGCATTGACATTAACAGTTTGGGATTTATCCACATGGACGTCATCAGTACAAAGATCATAGAGATGCATAGTTTCCATTTCAATGAATATCGTTTCTTCCTGCAGAGCCAGCCGATGGGTTTGAAATCTGTAGTGAGAGACAAACATATAAAAATTTATTGGAAAACAGTTTCCCACTCTGAATTTCTATTCCAGTACTCCTGTTACTATAACTTAATGGACTGGTAGCATCCAAAGGGGTCAGTTTTGGAGATAAAATTTTCACATGAGATCTGAATCATGTTAACGGTGCATTTCAAAGCATTATAATTAGCAATGAATGATATAAAAATTCTGGCACCCATAACAATAACCAATATTTGTTTGGCCATCTGGGGCAATTCCGATGCCAATACATCCCTGCTCTATTTTATTGCTCAAATGCAAACTACAACCAAGTTTCCACACGCATGGAAAAAGTAGATGAGCACAGACATAGACCATATGAAGTTAAAATTAGTTAATTAACTTGCATTAAAACTGCTGTGATATTGAACCACACGTGACATTTTCAAACTTTTACAGTTTACTGAAATTACTCAATTCAGAACCTAACATCGAATAAACAATGCATTTATTATATTCAGACACAATAATTAATAGACCAAAATCTTATTTAAAATGACACAATTTTAAGATATATGTAAACAACTGCATATCGTCTAGCCTAATTGTTTACATATGGCCAAATCTTCTTGCACCACCTCGATTCTGCCATGATAAATTGGTAAAGTGTAGGGCCTCATATTTCCATTTTGCGGAGATCGTCGAATGTCTTCGCTTAGACAGTGCTTTGTAAGTGTGAGTAACTTGGCATTTTTGTACGTTGAAAACGTGTTTTTAATTAGATCAGATTTACAATCACTGTTGAACGCGGTGAGCATCCAGGTTCTAAACATCCCGTTTTATAATCAAACTTTAAAAGATTAGCCTGATTTGTAATTAAGCATATTTCCCACGAATGTTAGTCTATGGAAAATTCATCGTCAAAATTTGGAGGTCTCGTTCAAATTTGATGAAGTCTACAGCCATTAATGTATAAAAAACGAATTTTGGTTTCGGGATCCGTTGGATTTAAATTGAGTTGTGCTTGCGCAAAAAAGCCCATTGGTTTATGCAAATCTTTAGGGCGTGTCCACAATACAGTAAAGGTGTAACGCGGCTATACTAAAAAGCAGTATTTGGCGAACATTTGGCGATTGTTATCGAGATATGGTCGTTCAAAAAATTGCTTTATATTAGAGAACTGATCCACGCAAATATAAGCGCTCATGCAAATTCAGAGGATTTGATGTTGCTGTCCTCGGGAGCAGGTCCTCATGTTTCGTCTGGCTTTTGGTTGCGACTTACAAGACGGTGTTGAAAACCATCTGCATGTAGTACCCTTTTCGGGAGACCGTGGTAATTTTACGTTTCATATGTATTAAATAAATTGATGTTACGCATGAACGTGTTGACTTTTTAATTTAGTTCACTGTTTAATTTGAAATATATTCAGCTACTTTGCTTGCTGCGTTGATAGCCTCACCTGCTGGATGCCCCAAGTGATGAATGGAAAAAACAGCCACCTGATCACAGGAATTTATAAGCACACGCCAGATTGTTCTGCATAGTAGGTTATTTGCCTTGTTAAAAGCTTACCTGAGTGTTAAGAAACAAACAAAAGCAGCATTCCTCCTCATTGTAGCAACGGTAAGTTAGAAAGTTGCTTGTGCGTCAATGTTTACGCACAGTTTTTCATGAAAAATGCCCCAATGCCTTCATAACCTGAGGATGTGGTTGGTCTCAGGGTACCACTAGAAATGAGTTTCCTTGATTAACACTAGTATGTGCAGGAAATATGTCATAGCTGCTTGATGCAAAATTTCATAGCGCTAGGCTACATATTTTCTTGAGTAAATGACCAAAATCCAAAAAATGTTACATTTATGGCGACTCTCCCCTACAGCATTATGAAAAGGCGCTATACAAACCGTTGGGACACAGAGCGGCCATTCTGTGTACTCAACAATCTTCCAACTCATGAAGTCTCATGCATCCATACGAGCACAAAACCAGCTTCAACAACAAACGCAGCCTATCCCACAGACTCTGTTCTGCTCACTCTCAACTGTTTCAATGCGCACTCACTTTAAATCGCAGGATGTACTGACACGCAACCAATCACCTTTAAGGAAACGTATCCAATAATATTTCGGATGTTGACACGACTTAAAATGACTTTATAAAACGAGGTGAATTCAAGCAAATCACCATGTTATCTTAGATCTACTCTCTGTAAAGTGGTAAGTAGAATTGTACTGTAGCTAATTGCAATGCGTAAAATGTATGGCCAACAATTTATGACTTGCAAATTATTTATTTATTAATTTAATATGTATTTAATTATTATAATTATTTATTATTGACTTGCAAATTATTATAAACGTGTTATGTAATACAGTAGTCTTACCTCAGTTTTTCCGTATGAGCTATAAAATCTAAATGCAATTATTTCTATTTTTCTTTGTGAAAAACACAAACATTTAATGATATTATAATAATGTTATGACCATTCTTCGTCCGTATGGTTAATGTGCTTCTCTATTCCAAAAATACACGACATAACTGTTAAACTCTTTTTACACAAAATGTTTCAAGTGTGAAAATGCAGACCGTAAGAAGAAATAATGAGTAGACGTCATAGCAGAGTCACTGAAATATTCCGTTTTTATTGCAGAAAAAAGAGGGGAGGGCATGGAAAAAATGTTTTTTTTTCCCCCAAAATTTTGCTTGCTGTTCCCCAGTGTTATACTGTAAACCAATGGAAGTATGGTCTTTCATTTGACCATATTTAGCATTTGCCATTTTTCAACAGTAATGAGTAACAGTAATGAGTCAGTAGACTGACCACAGAAACGTAAATGAAACAGGAGCTGAAAAACATAAGAGGAGAAGCTTACAGTACTTTTCTAATTTGACAGAGATAGTATCACACAGATTGAGTCAACCCATTAATGTCCATAGTGGAAGTTTTGAAATTCCTTTAGTACACTTGTCAAGCTAGTTGAGCTTGTCACAATTATGTTGAAGCTCTTCAGAAATGCTAACGTATGAGGCTACAGTGTGGGTTTTTCTTTACATTCTATTTTTAGTCATTAGTCACAAAGGGTTTCAGGTTTTTTCATGAAATCATCTCTAGAAATAGCTTAGGAAAGACAGATCTTTATCTTTTTGGTATGCAGAAAGTCCAGACTCTTGCTGTTAAGTTGCAAAAAGAAATATGAAATTGCATTGTATTTGCATTATATGGTAAGGAAAAGTATACTGGTATGCACATAAAACCATTTATAGCACATTCTTATGGGCTTTTGAAATAAGTGATTTCTTACTGTTTTAAGGTTTCTTTTTCACTAAAAAAGATTTCTCCCTCTCTCTCTCTCTCTCTCTCTCTCTCTCTCTCTCTCTCTCTCTCTCCCTGTCTCTCTCTCACACACACATATACACACAATGTAATGTTTTCAACATTATATTATGAATATATTTAAATACATTTTTGAAAAATAAATTAAGCACAAAAGTTGCACATATATGAAAAGCATAGGTTATAAACTACACTACATTTAAATTGCAATTGAAAAATTGTTGTTTTAAAAGCTGCACTTGAATTGCAGTTAAAAAGATCATTGAAACTGAAAATCTTTGAGTTGTGACATTGCACATCTCAACAGCCAAAAACACAATTAATTAATCCTGAACAGTTCATCATTTGAGGAAAACCTTATCTATGACTGGAGTTTTCTCTCATTGGCCTGCATTCTGATACACTTGTTTGTAAACAAGTGTGTGGCTCTGCTCTGTACTCTCTCCCACATGTGCCTCCCCTCTGTGTGTGTGTGTGTGTGTGTGTGTGTGTGTGCATGTGCATGTGTGCATGTGTGTGTGTGTGTGTGCACGTGAAGTGATATATGGAATATGTTGTTTTCCTGAGTCCTGTACCTGTTCTGCCAAGCTCAGTGCTGAGATTGAGAAACACCAGTGACCATAAAATGCTTATACAAGTTCAAACACACATCAACACCTGCAGAACACCAAGCTATTTATGTGTGTAATGGTGAAGGGTTAATTTTCAAGACACTATTCTGCAGAATGATGCCACAATAGGTAGGTATACAAGTTAAAGTTGAAATGCAGTGCCTGTGTGTGCATACGTATGGGAAATTATGACAGTCCTCTCGGCCCTCTGAGATTTTTAATATTTATTAGTTATTAGTTGCTGGTCAGATTGCTTAGTTTAAATTGTACAGTATGTTATGATTTGAATTAATTTGTTTCTGTACACTGGCGCCCCCGTGCTTACGAATAGACTAATGCAGCTGTCGGTTTTTACCTAATAATACTCCGATCAGCTACATTGGATTTTGGTTAACTCACCAGGTGGGAAGCCTCTGCACATGGCGGGGGGCTATGGTTGCGCTGAACTGCGTCAGTTTGCACATGGCAGGCTGTTTAATGTCCTCACTTTAGTTTAAATAGGGCACGTTGTCATAAATTAAATATTTGCTGGTTGTCTGTCAGTATATTATTCCAACGATGAAGCCGAATGTCAACAGTAACTCTTTTATGTGGGTGTTGTTGATGTTGGATTTGTTGTAACAGTCACTTCATTTAACAGTGTCTGACTAATCTTTATTCTTTTGTTAGGGTGGCGACTGACCTGCTAGAACAGTGCTTTTATTGAACCTGGTCCTTTCGGGAAAGAGTATTGCCATTTCTGAATTTTGCTTGTATCCCTCTATGTGTTGATCATTACATACATTGCCTGTCCATACTATTCCATGATGGCACTCTCAACAGTAGGCATATTGTACGGATACAGGAGCACATTATTAACAGGGTAGACCAGAGTGACATTGGAGGGCAGCAGCACCAATCAGAGAAAAATGTCAGCCAAATCCAACACTAGATACATCAACACTAAAAGAAAATGACTAAATGTGTGCTATTGTTAATTATATTGCTAATTAGCTAGCAAAATTCAGCTTGTTTAATTCCACATTTTAAACCAACCGCATCAAGTTGGCTAAGGTTAGCCTACTGTGTTTGACTTTTTGTTACTGCTGCCATATGCCCTGACCGAGGTACCGTCAATATTGCTGTAGCCAATTTCATGTGTGTTATATGTTGTGCGCTGTAAATACTGTTGTAATTACTTCAACCACACAACAGAGGGCAAAAGCAGGTAATTACAGTCACTGATATTAAGGGGGAACAGGGGCCTAGTTTGACGCACAGTTTGTCAGCCGTAACCGGGAACTTGTGCTGGAGGTTGTGTTTTTGCATGTTAGGTTGTTTTATGTCAATCCAAGCTCCTCTTTGTTGGTAAAAAATAGTGTATGTAGCATTGTGGTCCACATGAGAGCCAACCTAACCACCCCGCTAAAGGTGAATTAATCTTCTGTGCAGCGGTTAATGCAGCTTCTTCTCCCCCTGGACACGAGTTCAAGCTTCGCCAGATCCCTGCCGTTACATTGGTGTTAGAAGTGAAATAGTGGAGGCGGTGCCTCGATGGGCAGGGCGGTGCCCCACAGGTACGGCAGCCCGTTAAGTGGCATACAAGCATGAGGGAACACTGTGGGGACAGTGGAGAATAGAGTGACAATGCGGTCCGCAAGACCGCCGACCTGACCACCCAGCTAAAGGTGAATCCATCTTAATGCAGTGGCTGTTACTTAGAAAAGTACTGTAAGACCCAAATTTGAGCCTCACCAAATCCCTGCTGTTACAATATATTCTATATGGTGAAACCATCACAAAAGGCGGGAGATTTAAAAAAATTTAAAAAAACATAAATTGATTATTAATCATGAATTTCCATGAAGGAAAGTGATTTCCTAAAGGGACACTCCTGTTTACATGCATTACCACAGCAAGATAAATGCAAAATAACCTTTGTATATTTCACATTGTCTTGTATCCCCGTACAAATATTAGAATGCACTCTGCTTGTATAATTCGTTCATTAAAGCATTCTACTTATGGTGAAATACAGTTTACTTGAAAACAATATGGTTTATATGAGCACTGTAGATGTATAAAATATAAACTTGTGAGAGCATTTGATGGAAGATAACAGTAATGAGACAAACACAACAGGGAAAACCATTTTTTTTAAGAAGGTTTTTTATAACTGCCTAAATATGGCCCAGACTATACCCATAGAAAAAAGGGCCACACCCAAAAGAAAATTTCTGAGGTGAAATGTCATCATGTTATGTTTGAACACAGCTAAGTAGGGCTGTCAACATTGCAAACAAAAATGACGTTCAGATATTCTTTATTTGCGTATAAATACGAACGCTGTCAAATTGGGAAAAAGAAGTTAGCATGAACAATCAAGATGGCTTTTATGATCTATATACAGTACACTTTTATATTTCTTTTGTTTAAATACATTTAAGGCACACAATTTTGAGAAATGTGACTAAAAAGAATTTTGATCCTGTGGGGCAATTTACAATAAAGTGGTCTTAAATCCTGAAAAAAAAATTCAGCCCTGGTATAGGCGTGTTGTTAATAATGCGATAACATGCATTATGAATGTATTTTTAATACATTTGTTACCACATTACTAACCACATGTCTGGTTTGCACAACCCCAACATAAACATGGCAACCAGCCACGCTCACATTGGGACTCATATTACCCTGCTAACATCACTCATCGCAGTGCAGATTCTATGCAAACTTGTATGCATGCAGCCCGAGATTTCTTTTTATTCACTATTCACTATATTCTATGCCACCATACTCTCAGCAGAAGAAAAGACGCGTTCCAATCACACCGAGGAACCAGTGATGCAATGAAAGTGCCATGTCCGTCAAGTAACAGCATGACCATGCCTAATCCAGCGACTTCCATTTTCAACAGAGATGCTATGATGTGAGATTTATTTTTGGTTAAACGCAACCCACGTTGAAAGAAAGACAGCTGTAATAAAGGCACATTGCATTTTTTTCTTTCATATTCATAATTTTCACCTTCGTATGTCATTTAGTTTTTTTACAGTTTGAATAGCATTCAAATGTTGAACCATCATTTGACAGCAATAAATCAAAGCATGCCTGACTAGTTTCAAAAGGCAGACAGTGCTATATGGGTCACATTTCTTGATATGTGACATGACTGTACCTATGCCACAAGGCACGTCACCGTACAAAAATCTCTTAATGTCAAGTAATCCTCTTATATTCGTACAAAACAAAGCATGTGCAAGAAACCCCTCAATTACACCAAACAGATGTATCTGTGTGGCGAAGGAATGCATGTAGTTTTACCAGGTGCAACAGGAACGGGATTATTTTAATGTTATCTCAGTTAACGGACTCCAAAATACTGTTTTAACCTTTTCTCTGTAACTGTTGTGCGTAGAAAGAGAACTGCAAGGGATCCATCAGTAGGCTCTACACGGATTGTTATCTATTGCAGTAGATGCGAATGTGGCTTGTGTAGCCTGCATAGATACAATTCTGTATCTTGCTATGGCAACATAGTGTATAGTGACTATGGGTTGCAGACATCCTGAGTTCCACGCTTATGTTAGGACCCTGAAACTGCAAGGTGTGCAGTGGTAGCCGTCAAAAAGGGTAATGCCAGGGTAAAGTGAATGCAGTTTATTTTACAGCATGTGCAATGATGGTAATATACAGATGCAAAAGTGCATGTGTAGGGAGGTGGCCATACGTGAATGGCGTGTAAGAAGGTCATATTGACATGGTCTCCCAGAACCATTGCACCTTCCCACTTATAAATTCAAAGATCAAAGAAAAACACCAAGCTATCAAATAAAGACACGCAGATAACAAAACAGCACATTAATGATCCTGCTTGTGCTATCTCTGCAAGCTCACCACACCGGGTTAACGTTTGTATCTGGCTGGGCGCTGACCTATAGGTATCAAGAGCTTTAGTCAGCACCCCACCACCAAAAAATGCACTTTTCCTAAAAATGAATCTTCTGACTGAGTACTGAACACCTGGTAATCTTGTAAAAAAATGTTTCTTTGCAATTTCTCACAGGGAATAACCTTCTTGCTGCAATGTTTACTTGGGCCAGCACGTCTACGCCTAACTCCTTCTTCTCTGCCGTATTTCCTGCAACTTTAGTGCCGACTTTACTTGCACTACAGGCTAAAGGTATTATGCTACCTGAGGTTTAAAAAAACTTAAGGTAGATTAGATTTCACTCAATTTAATTACCCCTCCACCTCCTTCCAACCCCTCCACCTCCCACTTTGCAAAATGACTGGATAGACTTCCAATAATTAATTTAATTGTAATTAAAGCCAAAGGAGGCTATTTCGAGGAAAGTCATGTCTAAGATTATTTTTAAGTAAAACTCATCTTTTTGTGCTATTGTAGGTAGAAATTGAAAAAAAAAAAGTTTTCTGTTTTGCAATTATCCAGAAAAATCACAGCATTCTTTTACATAAACATGTTTAATTTGTGAAACAGTGTTGTTACAAGCTGATAAAATACAGCAACTTATTACAAGGCAAAAGGGGTAACAAATAATTTAGCAAAGTATTCACAGGGCAGTGGAAGTGGTTTTCATTTTTATGGTAAATATAGACACCAGGAAAACTATATTCACACATAAACAACATGCATCAGTTTCATGGAGCAATTACAGCCTGAGCAACTAAACTAAGCAACATTCCACACAACCTTTTCCAAAAAAGTAAAATAAAATAAAATAAAATAAACAACATCAAGTGTATAAAAAGATATTGGACACGGTTTCAGGAAATAACACAGACCAGCCTCGTAGCAAAATGGATCAACCATGCATTTTGGCACTCTAAAATTCTTCTCTTGGTTACAAAACTTGCAATAGCATACAAAAGAAAATTATATTGTTTTAAACTGCTGAGATATTTCCAAATATGAAATATGTCACATTTTAAATAAATACAGCAAGGTTCATATCCCATAACCAAGTTTGACAAACTAATGTGTTTCACTCGAACTCATTATAATTTAAATGAACACATATTTTAACTAATGATAATAGGGGGTTGCAAGGCATTTAAAATGTTTTTCCTTTATATGACAGACACGTCAAGAACGTCAGAGAAAACTGGAGCTAATTCTGCTGACTTGCCCTAAGAGATGGACATACTCTTTCGTCAGTGGGATCTATCAGTGTCCTTTCTTTTGGAGAGAGATTTTGTTAGCACATAGTGAAGAGGGTGATCTGGAAGAGATATATGCAGTAAGCAAGAGCAGTTTCTCAAATCATGTGGATTTAGACATCCAGGCCTCTAGAAGAGGTGCAATAGCCACACCACTGTTCATTGTGAAAACTTGGTGCAACTTGTACAGCAGGTCCTATCTGATCAATAGTTAACAGAGGGATTTTTTATTGGTTATAATATTAAATGTATTTATCTGTGTGTGTTTCTACATACATACACATGTGCACACACACATTAAATACATATACACACATAACCAACATTGTAACGCAATTGAAATCAAATACGTTTCAATGTGGAAATATATCTTTTTAGAGTTTACTTCTAATTCTAACTTTAATCTGAAATGGCAGTTCTAATTCACACTCATAGCTGCCATTATGCGCTGAAAATGCTAAAGACTTAAGACATTATTTGGTAATACTTTTCCAGTGACCCCTTTCTTTCCTGCTGATGGTCCCGCAGTCATCTCTCAACTCTCTCTTCTGACATGCTTAAAAAAACACTTATGTTACATCTAAGTTTATGATCTACAACAAAAAGCTAACACTGTATAGTTTCAGTGTACAGATTTAAGTCCGCACAAAACAAAAAGCTGTACATAAAAGTAAAACCACACAACGGCTCTGTCAACATCTGTATTAATGTAATTCAAGTTTTTTTTCACGCACCGTATGAAATTTCAGCAGTTCAAATTTCTTTAGGCACATCTCCACACGCACATACACACAGACGCGCATACAGTGAGCTCCATAAAGTTTTGGACTAAGACATATTTGTTCTTGATTTGGCTCTGTACTCCACAATTTTAGATTTGCAATCAAACAATGCACGTGCAAATAAAGTGCAGATTCTCAGCTTTCATTAAAAAGGTATTTTAATACACATCGTGTAGAAATAACAGCACTTTTTATACATAGCCCTCCCATTTCAGGGTGCCATAATGATTGGAACATAATGGCTTCACAGGTGTTTTCAGTTGCTTCCTTAGTGCAGGTATAAGACAGCCTTCAGTATCTTGTCTTGATTCCCTCTGGAGTCTGTTTTTGGAAATCCACACAGACACAAGCAGAACATGCAAACCTACAGAGAGGTCCCTATATTATAGCCCTTTATATACATAGTCCACTTTAGTCCAAATTTCATTGGAAAATTGGCTGCTGTTTCTTGGCCAGCTGTGTGTCATTTCATCATTAGTCCATGCACAAAAAAGCTAGAGTTGATTCTTGGTGTGGCATTTACATTTGGAGTCTGTTGCTCTTATCTTAATCAAATCATTGGGTGTATCAAAATCAACTGTTTGATACATTGTTACAAAGCCAGAATGCATCGGTGAGCTCAGCAAATAGCAAGCGACCTGGTAGTCCACAGAAGACCACTGTAGGGGATGACCGAAGAATACTTGGACATCAATTTTTCAAATATTACCATAAAGAGAAGACTACAAAAGCATAACCTCAGTATTCATCGCAAGACTCAAACTACTGGTAAAACTCAAGAACAGAATGGCCAATGATTAGGGTTTGCTTAAAAAAAGTATATTAAAAAACCGTGTTCTGGAACAAAGTCTTATGGGCAGATGAGACGAGTATTAACCTGTACCAAACTTATGGAAAGAGGAAAGTGTGGCAAAAGACAGGAGCTGCTCATGATCCAAAGCATCCCTCCTCATCTGTGAAATATGGTGGAGGTAGCGTTATGGCTTGGGCATGTACATTTGCCATTAGAACTGGCTCACTTGTCTTTATTGATGATGTGGCTGCTGGCTGTGGAAGCATTTCCGCTGCAAAATTCAAATGGAAATGCAAATCAGCAATTACATTTGATTTTTATTTGTTGTGTGCAAAAGCCATGACACAAATCACATGAAAATGCAAACGCCCACTTCATCTGACAATTTGAACATTTTAATGCAAAGTCCATTTCACAATCAATTTTTCTTTCCCTCAATGACACAACTCTGTCATGATTTATGAAAATGAAAAACCACATTTGAAATAGCAGTTTCTTGTAACCGCGTTATCCATGACAAAAATGAAATGATTCAATTAGCCATTTATCATTTCATTTTCATGTTTTTGTGGCACAAGTGTGACATAAATCAAGTCCAAAGGCATTGCTTCTATTTTCATTATCATTTTCATGTGGTCATGCGAAAACCCTGCCAAAATTCAAACTGAAAATGTCAAAAGACCTGTCAATCAAACTGTGTAGGCAGGGGCTTGAAAGAAATGGGTGTTACAGTCCAGTCCGGTGTAATGGCTGCCACTGTACATCCCGGCTGCAAAGATTGCTAAATTACGCTAAATTAGCTAACTGCAACTGACAGTGGTCACTTGAAGTACATTTAGGCTAAAAGAAAATAACCTGGACAGTCATACTTTAGTAAAAAATATTTAATTTAACTTAACTTAAATATAACCTTAACGCAAGCAGTTTGAACATCATTTTGAAGTAAAGCAGCGTAATTTACGTTTATGTAAAAGTTCCTACTCATTAACTGTAAGACAGTTTTATTATTAATGTTGAGTGGCATCTTTGATGGGAAGCAGTATTTATAATCCACCTTGGTTTTAGTCCCATGTGTAAGTTTATGTCCATCCACTGCTACAGTATCATTTAGACATTCCTTGCTTGGTCAGTGCTGCTCCACACCTCACAAGCTCAGCAACCTTGGTGATCTTGCCTGTAGTAATAATCCAGGCACTAGAATTTTTCAAATCTAGACACCATTGTGTGTGTAAGGGAGACTACTTGGTTTGATTTGAACCGTGCCGGTAAAGCCCCTGTCCTTTGACTAGCAGGTCTTTTGACTTTGAAAATTAAAATGCAAAAGATGGATTACGTTTCCAATTTGAATTTTGGCAGGGTTTTTGCATGACCACACAACATTTATAATGCAAACGGAAGCAATGGCAGTGGAATTGATTTATGTCACACTCGTGCCACTAAATCATGAAAAATGAAATGACTAATGGCCAACTGAATTATCATTTAATCTTTTTCATGGATAATGCAGTTACAATAAGAAACTGCCATTTCTAATGTGGTTTTGCCATTTTCATTTAAATTATGATAGGGTTGTGTTGTAGAGGGCAAGAAATGGACTTTGCATTTAAATTTTCAAATCGTCAGATAAAGCGGGCTTTTGCATTTTCATTTGAATGATGTCATGGCAATGTAAAAACTAAAGCATTCAAGTGTTTCCGGACCTAAAAGTGGCCTGAATCCAGCTGAAAATGCATTTCACTGGCTGAAGACAAAGCTGAAGGCGAAAAGTACAGGCCTGAAAGAGCATCACAAGGGAAGATGCCCAGCATTTGGTGGTGTCTATTGGTTGCAGCCTTTTGGCACTCATCAAATGCAATGGATTTGCAACCAAGTACTAAATATGATTACTTTATTTAAGATAATGTTAATTTTTCCAATTACTTTTGGTCCCCCAAAATGGTGGGCGGGGGGGGGGGATATATAAAAATGCCTGTATTTCCTACACCGATCAACAGATATGAATCTAAATACACTCAAATTAAACCTGACAGTCTGACCTCATATCATGTCATATTCACAATTCCATTTCAAATTCAATGTGGAGTACAGAGCTAAAACATTCAAACATTCTGTGACTGTCCAAATACAGACCGCATGTATGTGTGTTTATATCGGTTTTCAATATATAGAACTAGGTTTCTACCATTAGAATGAAATGCACAACAAAATTGGCAAAGTGGGGTGGGGTGGGGGGAGTCTGGATTATTTTCTGTCACATACAAGTGCAGATGTGCTTCCTACTACAGTGCAGTAAACCTGAAGGGGGAAAACAAAAAAACAGGAAACAGGTTTATTTACAGTTCTTTAAATGAATACAATTACTACAGCACATATATATCATTGTTGAAACAGCCCAATTTAAAAAAAATCGTCTGGCTCAGTAGAACAAACCTAAAAAATGACGACAACATAACTTTGTAACGATATTAACCATGTCTCCTGAGGCACAGTTAAGGACTTATTCTGCAGTTCAGTGAGCAGCATGTTCCTCTTGGTGGAGAATTCATTCCCAAAATATTGTTTGCAATAACACACTCCCAGGGTGCACTATTTGCAATTAAAGATTTAATTGAAAGGTTTGTTGACAATATGGCTCAAACGTTTTTATTGTCTAATAATACTGTATTAATGTACACTGAAAGGTCCATAAGGTTGATTCACAGTGTGCACTGCGGCTGGAAAAATATCAACCACACCCTTCGCCAATTCACCAGCCCACAGCAAATAAGATGAGTTGCGTGTATAGCATTATATTAGTACAGTCATGTGGGCGGATGTTAACATGATAAAATGATGTCTTCTCAAGAAGTTTCTGTTACCTCTCCAGCAAAGCAAACAATCTAAGCAATCAATGCTTTTTTTTTTTTTGCATTATCAATATGTATTGTATTACATACACATATTTAACTCATCTGGGGTCAAGGTTAATTCTTAGGGTGCCAAAATGCATTGGATTTCTGCATTCCGAGCAGGCGAGTCGAGTGGTAGGGCCAGACAGTGAACCTCCCGCAGTACGCCACCCTTCTGGGTAAGGCGGGAGTCCTGGGACATGAAGAGTTGCTGCTTCCCTCTACAATCCCTAATAATCCATTTTAACACTGTCAGTAGTCTGTTTTTTTTCCCCTCTGTGCATTTCTTCTTTTTTCGTTTCCTTTCATTTAAAAACCCAACATGGGCTAACATCTATTTTTCCCCCACTTACATGAAGCGGTGTGACAAAAAAAAACAAAAAAAAAAACACACAAAATAAATGACTGATGTCAGCCCGGCAGGAGTCTCCATGCGGAGGTTGCTACATCTCTTCACCCGTTTCCTTCAAACGGCAACCTTCGCAAGTTTGTTTTCCTGTGATTAAAAAAAAAAAACAAGAAGCTAACCGCTACATTTGTTGCCTCCCCCCCTCCAGATGAGTCTGTTAGCTCTTCTAGTTTCCAAACGAATCTTGGCTTGGGCACACCGTTTGGGGGGGGGGGGGGGGGTTGTGGGTCAGTGGGTGGGAGAGGGCAAGCAACCACTCTACCTACAGCAATGGCGCGGCGCAAAAAGTGCTTTCAATGTTCTCTGCTCGAACCCCCTGTCTTTCCACATGTTTGATTCTGGCTCTCTCATCCGGATGGGGTTGGCACTTTACTCTGCAAGGCAATTGTCAGGCGGAGTCTACTCAAACGACATAAGGTTGGCTGGTATCTAGAGCGTGAGGGAGAAAAAGAGAATATCACAGACACTGAATGTGAAAGGGTTCTCAGTGGCTTGTGATTCCAGGGCAAGGCAGATAAACTTCTGAACAAAGGCTGAAAAAAGATAACGGAATTCATGCTGTTTTCCTTTTAAGATGGCAAACTTTGCATGCACCACTCACTACAAAAGGCAAGAGAATGGCAAGCCAATTCCGTCAACTGCATTAGCAAAATGGCTTTGACAGACAGATCAGCATCTTACGTCACGTTTAACAGCAACTCCTTAACCAATTGGGAATTCATTGGTCAGATATACAGGCCGTTATTATGAAAGTCAGGCGTAGATCAAGTCACACTGCTTGGATGCAGCATAACACTGGCTGATATGTCGTGTGTGTCAATATGACTAACTGTAAAGTGGCTACAGTGTTTCAGCTTGTTTTATGAACAAAAATAAGCCTGATTTTCATGAATACATTGTCAGACTCAGCCAGCCTGCTTTGTGAAACACATCCGTGTGACCTAACCTCAAATGAAAACCAGAACGAAAGGCTGCAGGTTTACACAAGGTTTCGACTTATGAAACTTTACACTGTTTCTGCACGCATCATTGTTACAACACATACCTGGGGCCTACTGCTCCGACAGGCGTCCTCTAGGTGCTTGTGCCATATTATTGCAGAAAATCTGGATCCAGTCTGAAACTTGTAAACATTACCTGTAGAGCACATAATAAATATCAACCCAAATATAAGTGAAGTGAAAAGGTTTTAAACATCACACATTGCTTTGTTGGATATCTAGTTTTTAGATTACTGCCTTTGAGAAGGAGACAATATAATGTGATCAGGTAAACCTGCCCTGTTGTCTCTCTCTGTCTTCTTCCATCCCACAGGCAAGGGAATGGATGTCTTTGGGCATTTAGTCACGCCAAAAGTCTTGCAAATGTAAACCTGGGGTGTCCTGGAGTTTCCTCTCCTTAGAAACTTTTATTACTTTAGTGCCTTCTGGAGGGAACTCAGGACACCAAAACTATTGAAGGCCAGAGATTAGCATGACCAGAGAATGCCTATCAAATGCTCCTGGCTGGATTTAACAATAGTTTATCTACAAATATCACCTCTTTCTATAAGCAGAAGTAAAGTTCCATTTGTTTTAAAGGCATTCAATAACTGAGCTGGATTACCTCCAAACATAAAACATATTTAACTTTTTATAAAGAGGCTAAAACCACAAATCTTTTGATAATAATATAGTACTCAGATCTGAACTTCAATATTTGCTATCTTTCAGATTAGGCATCCCTTGTCTGGCCCCAGTCCAACCTTCCCCTCCCCCCCCAACCGTTCCCCCTCCCTGCTTGCAAAACATAATGCAGACCTTTACTTTAGTTACAATTTTTTGAGTGCTTAAAGGCAGTCAGATAACATCTGTTGCAATGGCTTTTCAGGGGTTGATATGTGCTGTTGACACCTGGGGAATCTGAATCTGACCCGGGGGTTTCTGGGTGTTTGGTGTGTGCTGCATTTTCATCCCTGGCTTTTAGGAATATTCAGCTGTCTTGGTTTTTTAAATTCGATCAAGGTTTTTTTTACTATCTTTGGAGAAACAGGTTGTGGTTTGGTATCTTCCTTCGTTCACTTCTTTGGTGACTGTAACCTGTCCATGTCTTAAACATTTGTTGTTTAAGGTAGTTGACCTTTGTTTAAGATTAGATGTTGTATACTGTTGTTAATTAACTTAATTTCTTAACTTTAATCTGGTTATACATTTAGATAAAGGTTAAGGTTGCTCTGCCAACGTCAGCTATTTAATTATAATTATATTTATAATTATAATTAATAGTAATAATTAACATCTTTAATAATAATTACCAAATTAAATCAAATAAATATATCTTATGTTGGATAGTTTTAACTGTAGATACGATGTTAAACAAGCCATTAAAACCGCTGGATTCAGAACCTAAACATATTTTACTTTATCTTCACTGTCCCGAATGTCAAGTAGTTCTTCAAGTACATTGAACTACTTGAACTATATGACTCAAAAGTTAAACAAAGTTGTTGGGGCGACATAGCTCAGGAGGTAAGACCGATTGTCTGGCAGTTGGAGGGTTGCCAGTTCAAACCCCGCCCTGGGCGTGTCGAAGTGTCCTTGAGCAAGACACCTAACCCCTAACTGCTCTGGCAAAATGAGAAGCATCAAAGCGCTATATAAATGCAGTCCATTTGTACACGACATTCACAATAATTAAATAAATGACAACTGGCAGCAGCAATTTTGGCTGCCGAACACAGGGCAGTCATTGTTTACAATGTTTACCATGTGTCAACATGTGATTTCACACAAAGCAATTATTTCCTGATGCCAAACCAAAGGTATATCACACTCCCATCCCTTGATGATTTAGCAGTGTTGGAAAAAAAAAATCTGAACAAAAAAACAAAAATAAAAAACGTTCCACCTGCTTCTTCCCAGTGGTACACTGGCAGCCAGCCCCCTGGCCCGGCTCACCTTTGTCAGGGTCATTCAGCTGGAAGATATTGGGGTGCTCCGGGTCATCGGGAAGCACCACCATCCATCCCGTGATGGTGATCTTTTTACAGGGCGTGGATTTGTACTGGGAGAGTGAGCACAGCACAACATGAAGATAAGCAAGATGGGAAAGAAGTCAGAAGTCTTCCCCCCATTCTCTGTGAAAGTATCTCTTTCTGTTTTGGCCGTTCAGTCAGAGAGATTTTTCAGTGAGCATTCCTCTCTTCAAACATGTCTCGGTCAAACTGAAAAAAGCTTTGTCTGTAATGTTTTTTTTTATACCTAAGTAAACTTAACACTTAGTCAACGTCTAAGCATTCGTTCTGTTTTGAGTAGTTCTGACTGGTACAGTTGTTGCCATGACAACTCACATGTTTCCTCTCAGAGGCTCTGAGGGCTTTGGCTCCAAAATAGACGAGGGTGGACCCAGAGAGGGCAATCCAGTAACGTGTCCAGGAAGACAGCTTAGAAAGGAAAAAACACGATGAACAAAATGAATGACAGCTATTTAACCAATAAATAATCATTAAATAATAGCAGTGAATTTTGTGTCACAAGAGCCTTCAAATTGATTATTTTCCACAGGGAATAAAAATAACTGTGATACATATATGACATTTATTTACAGTTTACTTCATAGGAAAAAATGATGGGATACAGACATAGATCATGGAAAGAGAACAGAGAACTATACATAATACAATGAACATAGACATAAATACATTTAATTTAAAGAGGTGAGCAAACTTCTTTGTCAAACTCCCCTTTGGAAAGATAAGTGCTTCATTATAAAGATGCGATTTCATTCATTTTTTAAGAAGGAAAACCCTGTGTTTACAGACACAGCGCCTCCCATTTTGAAGGGCTGCTGACTATTCTAGGTGTCCAGGGGTGTAGTTTTCTCACAGTAATACGTTTGTTTGAAACGAAGACCTTCATTTGAATGCAAACACACTGATGTAAATGTACGATGACAGTGCCTGCAGGGTTTCTAAACAAAGGCCAAGCTGTCTGTTTATTTAAGGAGTGAGAAGCCAACCGTTTAGATGAAATGGTGAAATTATATTGTCGATATACAGGGCTAGTTGTTATCTTTCGAAATATGAAATGATAAGCGGTTCACAATGGTTCTGAGGACACAATACTTTTTTGGACTGATAACGTCAATGTATGAAGCGTGTCTGCCACTGACGTCCCCTCACCGTCGGTTTCCTGCCCTCCTTCATCAAGGTCTTCCTCCGCAGGGGGCCCTCCATGGTGATGCTTGCCAAAGCACTGCACTCGTAGCTGGAGTTTGCACCTGACGGGCTGGGGGTTGGGGGGGGGACAAAGAACACACACAGAAATAACAGTGCTTTTAATCTTACCTGAACATCATGAAGCCACATGGTTATGAAATACCACATCATTAAACAGCTGGCAGACTGTGTGCAGTCCTTACGAAGCAGAGCCTGAAAATCAGGTTTGACACCTGTGCTACCAACGGAATCCTTAAGCAAGAAGCCAGATGCTTAAAGTTTCAGTAAACAGGTATAAATGGATGTTATACTTTCATATTTTCTAATTTGTTTTTTTTTGTAGGGCATCAAGTAATGTATTTGCAAGTTTATGTTATCAATGTGCAATATCATACTACTCGGAATGAGCACTTATTATTATTATTATTATTATGAATGAAATGCCATGCTGCAGGGCAAAATGGAATAGACCGCTCAATATTGGGAATCATACAGTGATCTTAATCTCATATATCGCTCATATAAATAATGCTCACATATTGCGGAACTGCGCACAGTCATGGACACATAGAAACAATGTAGCACAATGCAGAATACGGAAGTAATTCCACATTCTACCTCCTTTTTGTGACAACACAAGCAACCAGCAGGGACCCTGCTACAGACAGACAGCCCCAATCCACAGTGCATGCAGGCTGTGCCGACAGGCCCATGTAAAGACGGTTATGGTGTAGGGTGGTGGGGGGCTGAAATGGGATGGCAACACAAAGTATGCTTCTAAACGTCAGCCTGCCTGCAATGTTCAACCGAACACACCAATGACCTTGTAAGCAGGACAGGGGTGAGGTTCTCTCCGTCGAAGAGCATTTCACAAAGTTTACGTCCAAGGGCATAGCGCAGTGAAGTACGTCAGAAGGAATGCAGGTTGTAGCCAAAAGGCCAATGAGTGAATGCAGCAATGCGGCTAAGGGCTCCACTCAGTCGACACTGGCGCTCGTGTTTTTACCTCAGTGCAGAAACCTGACAGCGCGTTTCACCATACCTCTAACTGCCCGTTGGGCTCTTTGGATGGATAATCCTAAAACTATGTTAGTTACTTTGATCCCCCACAAGAAAGAAAGGAGAAGCAATCAAAGCAGCTTCCGCACCTCCAAGAGTCTGAAGCAGTCTGACAGTGATGACAGTAAGTCAGGTGGTCAAAGGGGATAGTTGTACTTGTTGGCCCATAGGCACACTTGGGTTCGAGGACGTGTGCATGTGGGAGTGTGCAGAGGCCTCTGGGCTACAGCTGAAAACGGGCGAGGCGGGGGAGGGTGTGAGACAGAAATCGACGAAGGTCGATGAGGCATGCAAAGGCCATGTATTTTTTTCGACCGTTGACCCGAGGAGACACACCCACCACCACCACACCGCACTGTTACCTGTACATATAGCTCCGGCTGCGGGGCGAATTGCCGGCCGGAAGCCTCCAGTTGGGGCCCAGTGTGGCATACATGCGGCCCCTGTTTGCAGATTTACACGTCAGTTCAGCAGCCACCAACAGACCTCGGCCCGCAGGCCTCTCGACCGTAGTGTACAGCGTAATGGAGTGTGCGTGCAATGTAAGGTAAACGTGTAAATATAAAGTCACAGTCACAAAGCAAAAACGTTCCCTTGTTTTAATGCTCGTTCATCCCACAGAAAAAGGGGCACACAGGAGCTTCTGAAACAGAGCCGATAGTCTTTGCACAGGGTCAGGAGCGTTAAGGTTGGCACTCCATGTAAAAGTTACGGCTCTCTAAGCAAAGAACATAAACCAATAATTACAGACCTAGTTTAGGATGGAGAAATAACAAAAAAAAAGTGTAAGTGAAGGACTAGCATATGTTTGTCATTCAAAATTGAGCACTAAGCATCATAGCAGCTAGACTGAAAGACCCTGTCCCATTTTCTTGGCCCTAGACAGCAACTCATATCTCTTTCAGCAGGTAAAAAAAACTAACAGGTACATTTGTGCTCATAACTGTAATATTATAATGAATGCTTGTAATTACAAGGGGTATGAAACTCCATGTATATGTTGCATACACTGAGCTCCATAATGTTTGGGACAAATACACTTCTTTTCTTCTTGATTTGGCTCTATAATCCACAATTTCAAGCAAATGCCTTCAAACACACTGGACACTAGAATCAAGACTAGATACTGAAAACCCTCTTATACCTGCACTAAGGAAGCAAATGAACCCACCTGACTAATCAGAAACACCTGTGAAGCCATTTGTCCCAAACATTGTGGTGCCCAGAAATGGGAGGCTATGTATAAAAAGTATAAAGTATAAAAAGTCATTTCCACATGGTGAAACTAAAATATATAGAAATGACATAAATGACATAAAAGCTGAGCACTTTAAACACGATTTGATTACAAATCTAAAATTGTGGAGTACAGATTTTTTTTCTTTTTAAGTCTTTGTCTCGAACATTATGGTGCACACTGTATATATAAGTGCCTGCTTAGTCTGGTATAAACTGTATCTATGTTATGCTCATTAGTATGTCAGCCAAAAGCAAAGTTGCTAATGCAACTGGCTTATGTAATACAAACAAGCACAAATACATTTGAAAGGACAACACCGGTAATTTACATTTTTTTCCGTATCGTCAACATAACCCATGAAAATACCAAAACCAATATTGCTTCTGTTAAACTCTCAATGAATTCATCCTACGAACAAGTATTGTCCATCTAGCCAACGCCGATATACCAGAAGTAATAGAACTCCACTGTCGTCCAAATGTTAAAACAAGTCAAGGAGACATACAGTTGCTTTGGTCAGCATAATTCACCATTATGAAGAACCTGGCTAAATTGTTCATTTTGATAGTCCCCATTGAAATGAACTATTTGCTCTGTTTTGAAATTTGTTTCGCAAAAACTATACAGGCCATGTTTTCTGTTATAGTAAGTTCCATTTTCTAAATTGTATTTAATGACTCCAGCGCCCAACTGAAATGAATGGCTTTCTGGGTTGAACACCAAATGGGGTACATTACATTATGGGGTAGGAAAAGGTAAAAAGGTAGGGAGAGTAGGATTGGTATTTTCATAGGATATCTTAATGATACTGAAAAAATGAAAATGATCAGTGTTATCCTTTAACGTGATCAATTATAATCCGTAAAAATGTGCTAAAACGGATACATTTCTGTAACTTGTTAATAGGCACTCTATTAACGGTATTCATGCAGATGAAACTTAATGAAAAGATCCTGGCTGTTATAGGAAAATGTGTTGAAATTTAAAAAAATCATGTCACCTTTCTACCCCAGATGACAGCTCCTCGCTGAATGAACTCTCGCTGCTACCTAAAGAGAGAAAAGAGAGTGCGCTGTATGTTACCAGTCAAAGAATGCACATGTAAAAAACACCGGGCTACCTAACACTCATGCTGTTCTTTGGCAGATGTTACTTGACAATTTTATCTTGACATCTGAACATGGTGATGGATTGTCTGACGGGAATAAAGACACTTGAGTCAGACTGTCTGAAAACTGGGACACTGAAACCGGTTGTGACAAAACGCTTAAAATATCTACGGAATCGAACACCTGCGTTCCGAGAACATTTAAATCAAGGAAGTAAGTTCTAAGTAATTAAAATGAATTACAAGAATGAGCTGAAGGAGTGTAACAAAAAAATGCAGCATAACCGTGGGCTTAGCAGCCCCAAGTGAGGACACAGGGCCCGGTGCCTACCTCGGGAAAGGCCATTGGTGAGGATGTGTGCAGAGTTAAGCGTGTGGTTCCGTGCGGGGCTGTGGGACTCCAGGAAGCTGTCGTCCAGCAGGTGGCGTGGTTTCTCTGTGGGGAAGGTGGCACTCTTGCTCTCCACAACGCTGAACTGGCACATCATGCTGAGTGAGGAAGAAAGAGGAGAGACGAAGAGGGAGATGAAGGAAGACAGAGAGAGGAAGAAAATCTATCAAGCTTGAAGAAAAAGATAAATGTTTTTTCAGTTTAAATTTTTTTTTGTTCTTTGTCTTTGTTCATCAGAATTTGTCTCCCTCTGCTGGAAACATGTAGAATTTGCATATACGACACGTGTTGGTGAGTTGCCATAAAACGGTTCTACAGACAGTGAAAAGCAACAAAAACATAACTATATGTAAAATTGCTAATTTACTAAAAATACAGCATTTCTAAATAAACAAATATAGAATAAAGCATGCAGTGTTCAAGATGATGTACTAGCCATGACCCAAACTCCTGAACAAAACCTTAAACTTGCCTCATGCTTATCTAAGCCTAATCCAAACCTTAATTTGAATCCTAAAACGTAAGTTTAGCCCTAGGGTTCCTATAAATATATGATTTTGAAAATAAAAATTGATACATTTAAAAAAATTTTTTTTTAAAAAAACAACAACAAATGAAATATCATTTATTCAATAAAAAAGTAATCTATCTTATGCTTCAGCGATAGCCACATAACCAAACTTGCCAATGCATCAAAAGATGTTTTATGAAGTGCATTTTTATAATTATTAGACCGAGGGCCATAGAAAAGCATCTTTTTGAGAAGGCAATTTCCTTTATAGTTCTTTTACTATTCTGTGGGGTAGATGTGTTTCCGACAGAGGTCACAAAGCTGACAGACTGGAAGTAGTCCTTTTCTGTTTAATATAGTAGTGGCTAAATTGAGGCAGACTTTGCACTACAGCTACATTTTACTGCCCTCTTTAGGTAAAAAAAAAAAAGTCACTACCACACACCGACATAAATTCTCTAACATGTCTTGAAAATGTTTTTTTTTTTAAGATACCATGGTCACAATGTGTACAGAAAAGCAGAATTCATGGTGTAGGCGTGTAAAGGGCAGTGTAGTGATCTGTAGTTTCTGGGTGTAAATGTAGGTGGAGGTACAATGACTGACTTGTTGCCCAGGCTGTGGCTCTTCCTGTGGCGGGATGGGGGCGGGGTGGGCAGGTGGGCCCCCACGGAGGTGTCGGGGCAGGTGGGCCGACGGTTGTACCTCACCGAGGCAGCCACCTCTGAGGGGCCTGGGAAAGAGGGGGGGAGGGGGGATACAACAAAACATCTTCACATTCGCACAATTCTATTCTTTATTTCAGTCATATGTTGTGTGGTTTATTACAATGACCATCATTAAAAACATGTATTTATAATTTATAGGTGTGCCTCATAGCAAATTTAGTATACCTAAATAATTCCCTATAAACCATCTTTCAAGTTATAATGCCTAATAATGATAATAATGGTTGTGTATGCTAAATGTGGATGAATGTTTTGTTACTTTTTATTGTGCATTATGCCCATTTATTTGCTTTGGGTAATTCTTTTTACATATTTATTTTTAAATGTTCAAATGTAGACTATATCACCTCAATGTTCCAAAACCTGCACACTTCCTAGAATTCAATCCTGAAACTCTCATAACAAATGAATTTTCCTAATCGCTATACTACCCCCACCCAGCTACAAACACATGCTGCACGTTGTTATGACACATACTTCCATATTAGTCTTAGTTTTGCAAATGAAGGTGCCTTATGGAATTAAAAAACAGTTCCATAAATCACTATGAATGCTACAACGCCTTAGTTAAAAATTCTCCATGAAGCAGTTGTGTCCCTATTACTCCAATCCTATGACTGCTTGACATCATCTTCATGAAGGACTGCAAAACTGTGAAAAGCCTCAGAAGACTCCAGCAGCATTCACAGAGGTTGTGTGCATGGTGCCTTTTGCCGTTGACCTCAGTCAGATGATCTAGAGGTCACGGCAAGGCTGCCTGCCATTATGGGGATGAACACAATGCAAGGCCTCCTGATGTAATGACCCAATCCATCAATGGGGAGCTGCTAGGACAAACCTAGACCAGACCAGGCCAGACTACCAGGTACAGACAGTCCCACAAAGCCTCAGATGATGATTTTACAATACCGCGGATGGCGGTGGGAGGAAGTGCAGCCTCAAAGGAAGATCAGTCACGCTGTCATGAGTAACTTCCATGGCGCGCTACTGATGGTAAAAGCATTACACCAGGGATCTCCTGACACAAGGTAATGTTCCTCCTACTAATGCACTGCATGACATTCTTCCCACAACCAAAAATACTGCAGAAGAACCCAAAATACTGTGCAACAACCTAAAATACTGTGCAACAACCCAAAATAACGCACAACAACCCAAAATACTGTACAACAACCCAAAATAATGCACAGCAACCCAAAATACTGTACAAAAACCCTAAATACTGCACAACAATCCAACAAACCACAATAATCCAGACTTTGAAACACTCACACAGGCTTAACTACACTTTGCATTTTAAATCTGTTTTGCAGATGCCCTCATCTGTCGAGGCTCCAAATTTGCATGTTGCTAAATTACACAAGAGATTTTATTTCTACAAGGGATAACCAAGATAACATATGAAGATCGCCCATGAAGAAATAGCCCATTCATTTTTACCTTGGCCCAAATGTATGGGAGAATTTAATGTTAATCAGAAGTAGCAGATTAACTGGATAAATGTGCATCACCTCGGATAATGTGAGGTCTGACAGTGCTCAAATTTAGATGGCTTCCTGCTGATATATGGGCTACTACATTCTAGGACCTCGAATAGCACTTTGCCTGTGAACACAGGCCGTACACCCCAAGGGTCACGGTCCATCATCCTAACCACTATACCACTCACTGCTGTCCAAGAGGGTCTGGGGATTCTCAGTGGCTCTCTTAAAAAAAAAAAAAAAAAAGAAAAGTTATGTTTCTGAGAAATCCAGCCACATCTGCCTCTCTGTGATCATCACAGTTGTGGTCTAATTCAGTGCCCGTGTGCTGGTCGGTGACTGAACGTTTCCACAGAAATCATGAGGCAAAGAGCACCGTGTGCTAACTCACCCCATCCTGCTAACTCTCACTCTCTCTCCCTCTCCCTCTCACCATCCTGCAGTCCCTCCTGTGGCAAGGCCAGTGCTTCAGAACTGCTGTAACTAAGCCAGAATCCATAAAGGTCCTTTTAAAATCTATGAATTTAATTAACTGTCATGTAATCAATTACGACAGCTGAGAATTCATTTCTCATTTGGTTGGACAATACGAGGAATCAAAGTGTTCAGGGAATGAAAGGGATTTACAGTTTCATGAATGGATCTTTATCAGGACAATGGGGTTAACATCCATTCTCTTTCAATAAGTGCCATGGGATCCTTCAATCCCCAACCAATATAAACATTTTCACAAGATGTCTGCCCTGTTGAACGAGTGAGACGAGAGACTGAATATAGCCGTATTCTCAAGCTGTACAACGCAACGTTCCCACTGTAGATAAACAAGGCAAACAGGAAGCTCTTTAATGGTTTTGCCTGCGGTTGCAATGTGTACAGAGGAATATAAATCTCTTTCAGGCTACTGTTTATGGCAGGGCAGCCTGGCAAGCTGCGTTTTTAACGAGCGCCACTCTAATCAGCGGACCGCAGGCAGCACAGGCCTGACTCCTTCCCCTCTCTTTCCTATTCGATGCGAACACGTGTGGGGCCCGGGCCGATCTGCCCACGTGCGGCCCGCATGTGTCGCACCGCGTCCCGGGCCCTGGACGGCTCGGCAGCCTTACCGGCGGGGCAACCGAGCGCGGAGCTCCATCAGAGGCGAACCGGCGTTCGACGCGCGGAAAGAGGCTCATTCGGCGAGTGAAAACAGCCCTCCGGCTGGCACCGCCAACGCGCTCCCGCCGCCATTATCACCGGTATTTTTCCACAGCATCGTAAAAACTATGAACCCGGCTTGGAAGTGCTTCTAATTGGGATTGCTCCTAATTAAGGACCCCCTCCTCCCACTGTTTTATGCAGTTCAGGATGTTTGGGACACGTGGGAAAAGCGGCTGGTTGCCTTGTTAATCCAGACCGAGGAGTTTTCCCCCATTAATGCAAACACATCCGTCCAGCGCTCAGTAAGGTTTAAAGGCAGGCGCCGTGCAGCCTGGGAGCAACACTACGGCCTCAGCAGATTCACTGAAACCACCTGGATGACAGAACTACACACTGCAGTGGGGGGGGGGGGGTTATCCTGGCACCCAACACTCTGTAGAACTGTAGAACCTGAATTATTGAATTACTGAAGGTCTGTTAATCATCCTTCAGTCATAAGAAACCACAGGAGAGAAGCACACCAACCAGTGTGGCAGAACAGACTTGGTTTTCCGGACAAACGGGCTTTGTGTAACAGTCACGCTAAAAATCTGGTACTGCTGCGATGATCCGTTGGTCTCAGCACGAAAGCAGCCCACCTCCTTGCTTGCTACGTGCCTGCTGATGTCAGCAGGACAATACGCAGGTATGACAATACCTCCTGCCTCCAGGCAGCACCCATCATGCATGCCATTCTGGAATGAGAACAGAACCATCCAGAACCACCCGTCCCTCACTGAGCCCCTGTCGGGTGCTCATTATGGGATATTCCACCCTGCGTGTGATACTCCAAAGGGGAACAAACAGGCAGTGTCAATACATAAACTGCCTCACGTGATCCTGCTATTAGACACTTCAAGTGAAGCACCCACTAAGAACTGTGTGTGTGTGTGTGCTCATGAGTGTGCGTGCGCATGTGTGTGTGTGTGTGTCTGTATCAGTGTGTTTGAGTGCATGCAAGTGTGTGAGAATGTACATGTGAATATGCATGACTATATTCGAGTGCAGTGTGTATGTATGTGTATGAGTGACAATTTGTGTGTATGTGGGGGGGGGGGGGCAAGTGCATGTGTTTGTGTATGTGAGCATTTGTGTGTGTGTGTGTGTGTGCTTGGGGGGGGCATGGGCACATGTTGGTGTGTGTGTGTGTTGGGTGTACATGCTGTGTGTGTGTGTGTGTGTGTGTGTGTGTGTGTGGAGGGGGGCAAGTGCACATTTGTGCGTGTGTGTCTGTATGTGTGCATGTTATGGAGAGCATCATCAGTCACTCTGGTTCTGGCCTTGGTTTTCTGGAGGGAGTGAGTAATGCTGCCTCCTCAATGTAAGCGGCAGTGGGAGGGCTAGTTTACTGTGCGTCTCTCAACGCCTGCTGCCCTCAGTGGACAACACATTATGCAATCCACCATTAATCTGCTTTGCATAGGCAAGTCAAAAAGAACGTGTTGATAGAGCAACGTGCCGTGTGGCTCAGGGTTAGGATCAGAGACGCAGACTATATCATGAGTAAATTTGTTTGCCGGCGTTCTCCTGCGATGGTTTGAATTTAAAGTTAAAACCCTTTGGGATGACGCACAACCCATTTGCTCTACTTTTGCCAAACCTTTGGTCATTTTCTCTTTGATATATGGCAATGTAGTATAATGGGTAAGGAGTTTGTCTTGTAACCTAAAGGTTACAGGCTCGACACTGCCATTGTACCCTTGAGCAAGGTACTTAACCTGCATTGCTCATTGAGCTGTTTAAATGGATGCACTGTAAATGCTAAGTAAAAAGTTGTGTAAGTCTCTCTGGATAACAGCATCTGCTAAATGCCTGTAATGTAATGTAATGTAATATAACGCTGTATTCAAGTAATACTGGTTACTAGGAAAACACTGTGTTTACATGGTATTTGTGCCTATTGTGAAATCTTGGACACGGTAAGATTGCTATGTTGCCATGTTATTTCATCAGACATCATGCCAAACCTATAACCCGAAAAGACATAATTTCTCCCCTCTATCCTTCGCCTGCTAAATGACTTAATACTTGTAGTAATTAGCCTATAAAAATATAAATATGCCTTTATAATACACAAAAGTGTGGAGAGGGGGAGGTGGGGTTGGGGGACTGTTGATGGGTTACTATGACACACTTTATAAACAAATGCTATAATTTCATCATTTGAGAGACTGCCGCTTGTGTTTACATGGAACAGAACATCACAGTTTGTATATAAAAAATTACGAGAGAGTGATGGTGATTTTCGGAGATAATTGCAGACTGCTAAACATTTCAGTTCTGCCATTAAAACTAGATTTTTCCCCGAATGTATCAACAACTCAACTTGTATAATTCTAAATTATAGTCCTAAATAAATATGAGAAAACTGTTTCTCTGTACTTCAATAGGTCTTGTCTGTAGTTCGGAAGACATTGAGCACCACACTCTTATCTGTCTGTTGTTTATCATTCCATTAATCTACATTAACCTCCAATGCCAAACCTATATCATGTGTAATGAGTGTCACTGCTTCATTGGCAATTACTGCCCATTAAACTGATTTGGAAATTTTCCTGTACTGATTGGCCATAAAATGTTCTAACTATCTAGATACCAATGTATAACTGCACCAGTGAAATGAGAGGTGCAAGATATTTACATTTCTTTTACTAGCAGATAATAATGTTCTGGTTTAAAGAATGCTGACTCTAAAAACACTACTTACCACTGCCACTTTGTGAGTCAACACTGCCACCTTGCGAGTATTTAAAGGTCAAACGGCTCTGATGCTGTTCAGATATCTCAGTTTAACCAGTACCAAACATACATTCACAGACAGGCAGATAGATGCCCATACACGTAAACACACACTTCCCATTTGTGCATGACGACAATAAATTTGCAAAGCTAATAAGCGAAACAAGGCATATGCACGGACTGTCCACCATAAAGATTTTCTTTATGGGTCAGTGGGAAGCACAGATGAACTACACAGCTCAGGCTTTTTCATTTTTTCAGTTCACTTGAGAGAGCCAGACCACACTTCCCTTCCCAAAAGTATGTGTAATGATTTGAACAGGCCAACATTCACCCTTTAAAGGCATGTAATGGGTCTTCTGATGTCTGGCTGGTGGGATAGGTAGCCAATGACCTCATTCTTCCATTGCACTATTCTTTAGAGAGGGGCCCACCAAAAGAAAAAAAAAATGTGCTCACTGCACCAAACTTCCCACCATCGCTCCCTCCTCCAGCGTTGATTACCTCAGACCCAACATCCACAGCTGGGTCTCACCTCTCTTGGAACAATAAATGCTGTCCCAGAGATTTGGGGGATTTGTTGAAAACTGGCTTTTCAAACCATGCAACGCTTCCAACGTGCACCCGTCAAAATCCTCCTTGCAGAGGATGCCAGAAGTAAAAGGACAGAGGTCGACATGGCTTTGGGTTTTCCATTCCTTTTGTATGAAATCAATTGATTCAAACCCAGACCTTGGCTAGCACCATAGGCCTTTTTTTTTTTACAACTTGTACATTTACAACGTGCATGATCCGGAATGTTTAGGGATTATTACCCTATTAATTATGCTATCCTATTATTAACACTCGACAATGCACTTTCCAATAAACTTTTGTATTAAAAAGTTTAAAATAACAGTCATAAATGCTTGTCTTCTCACTGCACCTGGAAAAAAGCAACTACTGCAAGCGTGTGCATTTTTCCACGAGTAACAGCGTGAAGTCATTTTAACTGCAAGTCAACCCCTTTAGCTGAGGATTGTTTATAAAGCATATTTATTAACACCAGGGGCAGTGGAAGATGTTGAAGGGGTGACTACTGTGAAGAATGGAAGAACGGTCCAAACAGAGAGCAGCTTGGGCTCGTCACAGGTGGCTGGTGTCTCACGAACGCCGAACGGAGGTGTCCGTGGAGAAAAAATTCTGGAGGAATGATGCTCCTAAACTAAACCCACCGCCCGAGGGACCAAACAGAATGGCTAGACCTAAACTATACAGTTAATTTCACGGCTATATTTCTTCCTTAAGCACTCAGATGGCATTTCAGCTTTTTTTCCCCAAATGATTATTTCCAGACAGTTGGGGAAATAGTAAATGGGACTCCTACAATATGTATAATTACACAAATCACACTAGCTTACTAAGGAGCTCCGTTACCTGCGAGATCTTCCTTGGAGGAAACCAGGCGTGGGGAGCTGTTCCCTGGCTCAATCTTCAGAGACAACCTGCAATAGAAGCACACTCCAGTCAATATGCAACAGCAGCACCAGCAGCAGCAGTGCCCTCTACTGACAAGACGCAGGCAAAGACATACAAATACAGTGGTATTTACCCAGCTTGACTGCTTGTTTAAAATCCAATTTAACTTTCAGTTTAAAACCTCGGTGCTTCACCTGCTTTCACTGAACCCAATACATTTGAACGAGGCTTCAACAGTAAAATATTCAGCAGGGTAATTCTAAAATCAAACTGGAAGGCAGTGCAATTGAAATTTTGAAAAGTGTGATATACACAGTGCTGTGGCCTTGCTTCCCAGAGAACACACAGAAAGACCGAACAGTGAAATCCGGATGCGTTTTAAACACTTATTCCGCCTTTCCCTTAACTTAAGGAACCAGTGAGCACAGAGCAACACCCCTTACTCCCATTTGGACTAGGTCATATATATACCTTCATTGAAAGCGCATTATTGTCACCAGAGACACTGTATGGTAAGCTGGTTGAATGAGGAAGATCTGACAGACAGTTCAAAAGGCCACGAGGCAACGTCGCCACTGATTCTTTTTTAGGAGGATGACAGTTCCATTTAAGCTCTGAAAGTGAAGGAGCCTGGCTGCCCCCTTTTCAGTCAGAGATGCTGCGAGAATCTGAGCAGGTGGGAAATGCCGTTATTAATACAAGCAGAACTGTTGGGGGGAGATTAAGGAGGGGTCTCCTTCATCTCCCAAGGCTTGCGATTACATCATCTGACATCTCTCACCCTACAAAATCAACCCGCAGCCCCCTCTCCCCCCACCCCCCCTGGTTGGCATGTCGCAAATATGATGCCACCCCCACCCCCACCCCCAACCCGATCCGCAATGGCCACCCTGTGCGTAAACGTTACATTCCGCTTACTAGCCGAACCCGTGTTCTTTATTTTAGGACTCCCGCCACGAAACCAGCTCTTAGAAGGACGCCTGATTTGGAGTTCTATCCACATTGAGATGGTGGAAAAAAAGAATTCCAGTTTCCCATTGGCGGAAAATGATGGCCGGACCGCCCTGATGCTCGCTTCAACCCCTCGCACGCGCGAGAGAGAGAGTCCTCTCCGCTCCCCGGCCACCTGTCGTCGGCGCTTCCTGTCATTACTCTGCGGGACAAAAAGAAGCTAAAAACGGTCGGCGTGAAACTGGAAACCCGCCGTTTCATGGGCAGGCTTCGGCTCCGCACCACAGCTGCACGGTGGCAACACTGCTCAAACCATGTTTTTGCAGTTAGGTTCTTTTTTTTTACAGAACAGCCTCCAGCTACTGTTTTGGGAACCCTCTAACAAACAAAAATATATTTCCCACAAAGAGGCGGGGTCATTACCTTTAATAGCCCAATTATGACTGATTGGCAAAAGGCCAATGGCAGTCTATTAAGACCATTTTAAGAATTCTACCTGCATTGCTCCGGATTACAACAAACTGAACAACTGCTAACCACAATGAAGTGCATATAAATACACAGCGGTTCCACACAAATAACATATTTGCTTACATACTGCTGGCAGCCATGCCACTTTGTAACCTTCCTGAGCCAAACGTGTTGCTATTTGGTGTTGGCCAGGGTTAAGCACTTGAATGGAGAAAAAACCAGGTTGTTGCAAGTAGTGTTTGTGAACCAGCAGGGAGCACTCTTCCCTCTGAATGAACACCCCCGTGCAGTGCCTGTACTTATACAGACATTTAGCTACCAATAGCTACATTAAGAGGCCATGATGACAAATCATCTCTAGCGAGCCTGCAAGCAAGCTAATGTTTGATAAGCACTCCTTTACCATAATCATGTCAAATCAACAAGTTACATCAGCAGAACTATTTGAAATAAATGCAAGAATACATTCTCAAGTCCCATTTTTTACATCACAGGTAAAGCAGCTTTTCCCCATCAAATCAAGCGTTGCTCTTTGTGTAAAATGACATGAGGTCAGGAAACAAATAAAGATCATTATGAAAATATCACCAAGTGCTTTGTCTGTGCTGATTTCTATGTATACACAACATACAAGGCTTTAAGGGTAATGAAGAAGACAAGCATATCTGGCTATAGGTTAGAGCTTCAGCTCTTTGTAGAGAACACATCAATCCATGCCATGCCAAATAATAATCAAGATTCCCACTTTAGCAACTACTCCCATTTTAAATGGTTTAGTTAATAAAATTCAATACATTGTATTCCCATTTCATGAATATGAAGCAAAACCAAGCTCTTCATCTTGTAATAAACTATTCTGGGCTTTATCATCAATATGGAAACTACTGCTACTTGCCAATGCATTGACCGATGTAAAAATAGACAGAATTATTTTGCGATGTCCTGATAAGTCAGGGCGGGCCAGAAAAGTTTCTGGTCGGTTTACAGAGATTTCCGTGAAGGCAGCGGCCTTTCTTCATTAACACGGCTTCGTGGAACCGCTTTTGAAAAACAGTCGGCAAAATAAATCGCTGGATGGAAAATAATCAGCCTCTTGCTGGGAGGAGAGAAAGCAAAGGCGCCCAGCAAAAACACACAAACAATCGCGCCCGTCGCAGATACGCTGAATCAACACCGAAGCAATTAAGCTCCAGCGACTCTAAGCCTGTTTTCTGAAAGGGAGAAATTTATGGGAAATGTAATTACATGGAGAAAAGCAAAAAAAAAACAAAAAAAAAGTTAATAAAAAAATGTAAGGGACAAAAGGAATGATTAATTTCCTGCACAGATGATGATCTTGTGGTCAGTGTTCAGCAATTGTGGCAAAATAAATTCCAAGATGCTGTAGTATAGCATGTACTGCATTTCCCTCTCTTGCCATGTCATTCAGTGTTACATTTTTCCAAGGCACAATTCACCCTGCCCCTGCTTGATGACAGACTCTGATCTCAATCCCTGTCTTTTAATCCAAGATCATGGCCATCATGGCTGTTCAAGACACATGTACTTGTTATGTCTATGTTCTTTGAAGTAATTATAAATTGTTGAACAGCAATTATAAATTGTCCTTCATGGCATTAGATTTGGTGGAATGGCTGCATATAACTCTGCTAGTAACATACTCTAGTACTGTACTGTTAGTACCGTACCACAGACTCATGCTCACCCCCCCCCCCCCCGGCCTGGACTGGTGCGCAGTCTTCATGGGGTTAAAAATGTATCTGTCCCATTCTGATTCCCGAAATCCTTTTGTTCTTCTTGCTAAAACACCAGACAACGCATTCTTTGGAAACTTACACCCACTATACCTACAGTCATTGTTTGGATGGGTTTAAAAAATGGCAATAATGGCTAAAAAATGATCAGATTATAGGCATAGATCCTTGGATATCTTGTGGTCTAGTAGTAGTGAACAAAGGGACAAAAGGTTCTGCATAGGTACTTGGTGCCCCCCCCCCCTTTTTTTAAATGGAATTGCGGCAGTAAATTCCATTATGTTCCGTATACGCTCCCCAAGGCATAACTTGGCATTGACATTGCATCCTATATTTTCTTGTGATGTCTAGACCTTCTATATCAATGAGGATGGAAATCCCAGCTCTAATCCCACAGGCATTGTTGAGGATATGTGAAACACACAGCTTGACTGGAAAATCCTTCTCGAATAAGGTCAGAAGTTCAGGAACCAGGGAGAAAGCGGGAGAAAAATAATTTACTTTCCACAGTGGTGACATCACCTGAAACTTACTGGAAACTTTAATTTTTAACATTACGCTCATTACAAAGAAAAACAAAGCAAAAGGAGACAAGAATGATTTAATGTTCAAATACCTTGGGGATAGACTTTGGGGATAGACTTGCTTGAACATTAGCATGCCATACACGGAGCAGTGGAAATTCAGTTTGTTTAGGCTCCGACATTGTTACCTTCATAGGATTTCTGAGAGATCTCTGAAACCTTCACAGCAGATGTCAGCGCCTCAAAGTGAAAGCAATGCATCAAAGCACATTTTAATATTGAAACTAAGTGAGCAAGTGGGAAAAAACATCAACACAGTGGGGAGAGGGGGGATATAAGACCCCTATGACAACCAGAATAACTCCACTCTGAATGAAACTAAATACAGAAACCTAGATACAGAACAAAGCGAAGCTCACATAATTCAGTTTGATTGGGATCCATCTGAACCTCAGTCAGAGCAGGGGTGTCACAGTCTCTGAGCAGGGAGACGAGAGGTAGAGAAGAAGACACCAGATAGCTTTCAGTCCTCTGCAGCCATGGCAACTATGACATTCGTTAAAGCTGTCCATCTTGTCTTTGGAACCAACTTGGAGAAAGGAGTTCTTAATTTTACAATAGTTAAAAAAATAAAGAAGGCTCCGGAGGCTCTTTGATTCGATACTTTTCTGGAATTTACGGACCCAGTATAAGCCTGAGCACAGTAATTCATTTTTTATTTATTGATTTTTTTACAATTGTTCAAATGACATAGTAAATAAAAAAGCTTATACTGTGTATTACATTGCTCAAGGAAAATACATCATTGTGGTTCCTCTCATTTCAACCCCTCCCTCCGGCACACACGACCACGCCATGGCATAGATAAATTTGACAGGACTCATCCTTGTCAAAATGAAAACGGTTTTATTACTAACCAGCTGAACCCCCGTGGTAGAAGCGTAACTCTGAAGCACCACATGTGCACCACTGCTGGGTATTCACTCAGTCTGTCCAGGTACAGAGCCTACGCCCACGTGGCATTTGGAATCTGAAACGCCAACCTCCTGGCCTCGGGCCCGCCCTCCTGTCAGAATGCTTCAGATGCGGCTGCGTTTCACACATCTGTGCGGGACTGCAGCCAGGCATTCTGGGAGCGCGGGCGTTCGTCTGGAGCTGGAGGGGCCCTAATCACAGCTTATCACTGAGTGGTCAGCGGACATGGTGAGGCAGGTTGCCCAGCATAACTGAAAGCCCACATGAAAGGAATTTACGGGAGTTTGAGAGAGTCCAACCAGCGTGGCCCGACAGTCTGGGATGACTGCTCCGAGGATAAAGGGAAAGATGGAAAGAAAGGGAAGGATGAAAGAAAGAGAAGAAAGCGGAAAAAATATTTTGCTTTTCACGTATTTTTGTAAGTACGGGAACAGCTGACCAAAATCAGCAGTTTCTGAAAGAGCTTTACGATCCTCTTGCTTTTACAAGCGTGGCCGGCCCTCGTGGACACTGATTATTTTTATGTGCATTTGTATGAAAACAAAGAAGAAGGAGAAGTTGAAACACACCAAGATATGAATTCAGGCCTTTTTTTTCCCCCTGCATCAGATAATTCTCCAGCAGCTATGTAAGTGTAGTCAGGCACAGACAGTTCATGTCCAAATGATTTCACATAAGACACTTTTTCTCTGCAATTCCAATTTGATGCTAATGCTAACGATGCAGCAATTGGAGGCTTGATCATTACCTTTGAATGACTGACTTAATTGATCGTTGCCATATCAAAAGTTTTGGATTTGTGTCTTAGACAATAAAAACTGCCAACCAGCACTTCCAGTAGAACGTGAAGGGTTAAAATGAACAGGACCTGTTAATAAACAGGACCCGTAATTTAGCTTATCGCTAAATCGCTAAATTACGAAAGCATTCGTCTACCCACCCTTGGATACGTCACTGAGGGACGATAATCCGAGAATCTCCCAAGGGCGACTTGCAGGCCTTTAGATAAACCCCGTTGACTCAACACAACAAACAGGCGCAGCGGGATCCCGCGTCGGCCGCTAGCCTCCGCCGCGGCCCGTCCCTGCACAAACAGATGCCGGGGAGGAGCCTTGTTTTGCATGGCGGGGAAGAGAGCCCTCTCTCCATAATCTGTGTTGTTGCTGGACTGGGGCCCCTCGCCGAGGGCTTACTGCATGACCGGCTGTATCGCAACGGCGGCTGAGCGCGGTCGCCGGGGGAGACCAGCCACCCAGCGGTTTGAGAGGCTGGGGAATTTCCTGAATTGTTTGGTTGCTCCGCAGGGTAAACACCTGAGATCCTGTCGAGGGCAAGGCCTCTGAATGGACCGTTGTTTGTGCGGTCAAACGCGAACCGCTGCTGAGAGGGGCAGGAGCTGCGACCATGACCTGCGAGCGGTCTGGCTGCTGCCTGCTTTCGAGAACAAATTATCAGCTCCCTCCACCCCCCTAAACCCTACCTTCCCTCCCCGCAACGTTTGACTTCCGCGTGAGTCCGGGCCGGTGCTAACAGAACAACAGTTCATTCCGCCTGTCAGCGGATCCCCGATATCTTTTTAACAGGGCAGGAAAGCAAAGCCCTTCTTGCCTCGCAGGGAAAGCCAGAAGAGAAAAAAAGGCGGATATAACAAAACAAAATCCAGGTTGAGATAATAGGTGATGTCACATTATGGGAACTTTATATGTAAACAGCGTACTGTAGCCAAATTTCAAGCCAAAACCTCCAAAAAAAAATGCTACAGGAGGAGAATAACTAACATCTTAACTAAAGAAGGGGGGAAATAAAATGGCACTGCCGTTGATACATGATATGCTCCCTTGGCATCCACCAGCCTACCTTCCTGCTACTGTTCAAAACAAAACAGTTTCGTCAGTCCGTTTTTTTTTTTTTTTAAGCGAGCTTAAACGGTACATTGAGTTCGCTGAGTGAAACACAACTGCCCTGCAGCTGTGCTCCCCGGCCCAGGCTGCCGCGGTGCCCGCCGGCCGCCCCTCTCCGAGCGGGAGGCCGGAAAAGCCATCAGGACGCGCGGGATGAATCGGCATCCTGTCGGAGCGGAGAGTCCCGCGGCTCCGCGCCCCAGTGACCTCCCCCCCCCTCGCCGAAATACGACCGTCCAGGGAGAGGCCGCGTTGACTCACTTGTAGTTGTCGTCCTCCACGAACTTTTGAAGCTCCTCGATGTAGCGCACCGACATCAAGTACTTCTGCACATGTGGCAACGTCAGCAGGTGATCTGTTGCGAGGGAGTGTTGAGAGAGAGAGAGAGAGAGAGAGAGAGAGAGGAAAGGCTGTGAAAGGCATCTCGGGCCCCTAGTGTGCACTCAGTTACTCCGGTAGCGCAGAGGTGAGGGCTGCGTTCTGTGTATCGCTGCTCCCAGCTCTGTCACCGCTGAGAACAATATTACTTAATGAACCAGGCGCAGTACTGCACTTCTGGAGACGCTGGAGCTCCCTTTATGCTCAATTCAGTGTCTGAATGCTTCATGGTGTTCCATCATTTGTGAAATTTGGAAGCTACACTGCCAACTTCAGTGTTCAGTCCATAGCCATCAGGTACACGTTTCTGTCCCTAATTTCAGTTGCACATACATTTATTGTTAATCCATGACCAAGGACCTAAAATTAAAAATATTTACAAGGTATGTGAATATATATATTACGTCATTTGTAAACAAGATTAAAATGAAAAATCATGGTTTTGTTTACCACACCCCCAAACAAGCTTAATATATTTGAAGAAAAGAAGTCCATAAACATTTCCTTGCTTATGCCAAATGTTCAGTAAAGTGGTTATCCTTGCATGTCTCTTCATAGTGGGGTACGTATGTGTATATGATGACAGCATAGTGTTGAATAATATTCACAACTAAACAGACTTTTGTTTTGATGTCCAAGTGTCACTTTGATGACACTTTCTGTCACTATTAATTAATATCACTCAGACCACGGTTAAATCAAATCTGAAAACGACATGCTTGCTTGTTATCCTAACTCATAACATGCATGCTTGCATCTTGCTCGCTTAACCAGTAACAAATGGTGCTGTGCTGGCTGTGGCCGTGTTCTCAGTTTCAAATTGGTAGTCTGCCATATGGCCTAGCCACTCTGCACACAAAAACTCTTATTTTGTAACCCGCAGAAAAGGTGGCGGCTCAGCGTTCCAGCCCTGCTCCTCCCACCGCAGCACCTGCTCTTAATGAGAAATAAGAGCGGGTCTGGCGTGGGGTGGGTCTGCTCAGTGTCAGGCCGAGGCACCGCAATCTGCGGACTTCATCACAAACCGTTCCAGTTCTGCGCGTTTTCACTCAGGGGTGACTTCCCTGCCGCAAAAACGATCTTTGATGGTGCGAAACTGGCGACTTCCTCTGCCTGGTTTCTGTTTGCGAGTCACTGGTTTTCCCTCGGTCCCTCAAAAAAAAAAAAAAAAAAAAAAAAACCCACTTCCTGTCGATCCGTCATTGATTAGTGTGTTTTCCACGTCCTGGCACTTCAAAGTTCCCCAGAGACAGCTCTGGCTCTGCGACACAGGCCTGCTTTGTGTATGAAGGTAATGTATTAGTCTGAACACGGCCAATTTCCACACTATGCTGAAAATACCTCTGGGGTCCATTTATATTTCTGCAGTATGGACAATAATGAAAAGTTCATTTTTTTCCTCTCCTTTGAAACTAAGATTACATAACGGAATGATTTAATGGAACAGTTTAATTCATAAATGTTACCGCAATACTTCAGAGGCCATGGGATTCTGAATCTCTGTGGTGTCTTTCACAGTGATGTCCACTTACATGATCACAAACACACTGATCTGGAGCATTCCCAGGAAGCAGAACTGAGGGTCAACGAGCAGAAGTACAGAGAACTTTCCATAAACAACACAACACGAGGGGCTGCAGTGTGGTGCAGTGGTTAAGGTCCATGGTTAAGTGTGTTTCCCAAATGAGGCCACTTCTCTTGTAAAACCTTGAACATAGCACTTAACATGACCTGCTTTATTAACTATCCAGTTTAAAACATTTGTGAAAAATCTATTCATGTCTGCGTGGATAAGCATTTCCTAAGAAAAATAAAGTCCGTGATGCACGACGTCTCTTTCAAAGCAGATGTTGTTTGTGTAATTATAGCTGTGTTTCAGGAACCATGAGTCTTGAGAGAGTTCACTGACCGTGGTTACAGGACACTTGAAGGTCGGAGATGACCCGGAGGAGGTTATTCATCTGATTGGTCCTCTGCTCCGTCTCGATGATGCTGTCGGAGGCCGGGTAGGCCGAGTCGATGTAGATCATGTCAAACAGGTAGATCCCTGCAGAGGAAGCAGGGGAGAGAGAGAGATGTTATAGATCATCAGCACCAGTCATCAGCATGTCCACTCTTGGCACTCATCTGGAGCCGATGTGGAAAAACGGAGGAATCAGACACAGTTTACTTTGAATTCGTAGTTATAGATGTGGTTTACATCTGAAAGCATCGACAGCATAAATTGAACTTGTCAAGAGTCGGTTCGGCGAGCGTGGGCATAGCTGCACGCCCCGCTACATGGACAGGGTAATGGAAACGCAGCCATTGATGGATCACTGGAAATTTTTATTAAAAAAAAAAAACACACAAATTCAACACATTCTGACTTAACGGCAAGTCGTGATCCACTTTCTCCGTTCTGTCTGGAGCCCATCCAAGCCCTCCATCGAGCTTTTAGACAGTGACACACTCCCCCAGCACTCCATCCCACCCTCCACCTGCACAGCACACTCACAGCAAACAAGTATTTTTGACTGGTTTTGACTAGTCTGCATTTAGTGAATTACATCATAAAAGACAGCTGGTTAATTTGTTTCAACTGCTTGCAGTAAGATGTCATACTTAATGGTCTAATTTTTTTTTTTTTTTTTTAAACGCTGTCACCATCTGTACCAGATGTTTGGAAATTATTCATTACTCTAATATTTTCACTGTATTTTTATTACAGCCTTTTCCCTAAAAAAACATGTATATTTAGTAATCGGCAATTCATCTTATATTGTCAACATCTCAAGCTAAATTAACTAGTTAATTAAATAGTCCCACAAAATACACTCAAAAACTAGGTTTAAAGCAATAGCTGCCAGAAAAGCAAAACAAAATACAGGCGTCCAAACAACCAGAAGTTTCAATTTAAATGTCTTCAATTTAAAAGACCAATTTTAAAACTTTCTTGTGAGATTCATATATTTATCCGTTCCTCTTTATATATTTATCCGAAGGTCGACTCTCCAGAGGACGATTCTTCTGCAATTAAGGCAGACACCCTCAGTAACGCATGACATCAGCCCACCAACAGGTCGGGTCATCAAATGTTACCCTGAGGGCAGATTATGCTGCTGTAAAAATACTGGAATGACGTACGGCCCGTCTCTCCTGTCGTCACAGATGACGGCTCACAGTGTGCGTGACCCAGTCGGCCAATGGCTGCAGACGCCGTGCGGAGCGTCTCCGTCCCATTACATCCACCTTGTGTGCCTACCGGACTCCCTTTGTCTAGAGGCACTTAAACTTTTGAGTCCCTTCCAAAGCTTCCTAAGGCGCCTAGCATTCGTTCTCCAGTGCACAGCGAGTCTGAATTGGTCACAGGACTTACAATGAAAACACAAACCAGCAGGCTGTGGCTCTCCTGCACCAGGGCAGGGTACCCATGCCTTACCCTGATCCAAAAAAAAACCGGGCTTAAGTCTATTTGCTGCGTCTCCATGGCTGACGGGGCTGAAACTATACCCAGGCCGTGTCCGACTGAGGCTACGCACTGACGCGTGGCTGGAGGCAGAGCTACCCTGCTGGAAACCGCAGGCCCCATGGTTCGTGCGCTCGGCCCGGCCTGTTAACCGCCAAAAAAGAAAAATGGCCGTAATGACTCTGCTGGCCTTGGTGCCAAGAGAGCCACGCGCAGCAAAATGCTAGGAAGGTTTTATTTTAAAATGGCAAAACGTGGGCATAATGTGCATCTGCAGTTGCGGAATGCTATTTGTGCTCTCAATCAATAGAATCTGGCACACGCGCTCCTTATTATGTTAAAAGAATGCGCCATTCCGCAGGGGTGAAATTAAAAAGCACGCAAAAGAAGACGGGAAAGTAAAAATTAACTCCACGCTCAAAAAAAGCACGGACGTGTCTTTAAATGAATGCATTTAGATGAACAGGCAGGGAAAAAAAAAACAGCATCTGCACAGTAGGCTTCAAACCACTAGAACATCTGTGACTCATTATCAGAAAGCGCAATGTGTGCCACATGCAGGCATAACTACTACTACTTGTTCAATCACGGTTGGATAGGTACGAGATAAAGGTCAAACAGAAATCCTTTTGATATACACCATGTATGAATAGCTCCTGTCAGCAGCAGTGTCGTTTTAGATAAGTGTGATAAAGCCATAAAGCAGGTTGTGTGCTCTGTAAGTCGCTCAGACAGTGCAAAGGAAAGAGGGCTGTCATTATCGCAGGTCTGGTAAAAGCTACTGCTTCACAACACATGCTGCAACCTTTCACACAGGAGGAGGTGGAACATCTACTCATTTTGCTGTGGTATGTAAACCCCTGAGAAAGTTACTTCATAAACAGCCTGAAGAACATTTGCAGGCAAACTCCAGAAGTTTGAAACCTGCACACTTTCAAGAAAGAAAAAAAAAGGAGAGACTGGTTTTAAGGAAACGGATGATTGTGCAGTCTCAAAGTACAGAAACCACTTTCATTCATTTCAACCACTGCATCTTTTCATATAGAGAAAGGAGGGCATTATAATAGTCAAAACCTGTTCAAATATCTGGTAACTTTATATGAATCCTTTATTTATAATACCTTTATGACCATACCATAAATGATGAATAACAGCTCATGTCAAACAATCATAAAGCGTCATAAGAATTCCGATAGATGGCATGACAGTGATGTGATATCATCAATCACTTTTATTGCCTCCATACAAAAAAGGATTAAATGATTGAATGTATTCAAAAGATAAGACAATATCAGAGAACGACTACAATCTGGTCATGTCAAATTCAATAGAAACACACTGCAGATTGCGCATTTCACTTGTGAGGCTATGCATTGGCACTGCTTACAAAAAGAAAGCAGATAATTAGGTCATTCTTCAAGAGGCAGTGCGGTGTCAAGGATAAAGAACAGGCTTTGCGAGCTGAAGTCTGCAAGCTGAGATCCAAGGTGGGACGTTGCTGTTGCACCACTGGATGAGGTTGTATATTTAACCCAAATCTACACAGTCGATTGTGCTTGAAATTCTATTTTATTCTGAAGGCGCATGCACAGCCCATTGTCTGTATGCCCGGCTCTGCTTTAATTTGATTTCTTTAACTACCACTTGTCCATGCCTTTTTTGTTTTATTCTGGCAAAGTTATTATATGATACATGATATATAATACATGATATATTCTCAGGTTTCAAAGTCCAGACTTTAGTGTATTTAGTGTTCAAGAGTCTGATTGGTAAACCCTGATCTCAATCTAGTGAATGGCTAAATAATTTCAATTTTTACAAACAGAATTTGCATATGTATTGTATCTAGTCAACAATGGATTCACGTATTCCAGGAAAGATAAATGTGTCTGCACTCCAGCTGTGGTTTCATCTTTCTCCCAACGGTGTCAACAACGAACAGTGTACTCTCCTTTTTATGAGGCATTAAAATACTTTGCGTAACTCTCTCAGAATAGACATCCATACATATGCTCTGTGTATTTTCTTAGTCTAGATCCCAGGAATGGTAGCAGTTTATGTGGTTTGGAGCTTTTTCAAACGGAGTGGAGCTTGAGATGACAGGAAATGCTCAACTTCCTAAAGGGGGGAGAAAAAAAAAAGCGTGTTGCAACTGTTTGGCGTTTCAAGCTAAAAATCAATACCTGGTAATGACCTAGCAGCAGCGATAAACACACCTCCCCTAACCAAAATATGTCCCCACATGGTTCTGGGAACAGTGCCTGAATGAGCCAGAAACAGTGAATAACAGAGTGCGAGGACCGCCTCCTCCCCAGTTCCAACACTATTCTGGGAACAGTACCTGAAGGAGCCAGACATAGAGACTGTATTGACAATGAGTTAATAGTTCCAGATCAACACTGGTCTGGGAACTGTGCCCAAACGAGCATGGCATGACCAACCTGCTGGACGGTATGCAGTGTATTAAGTTTTAAGCCTGCCCACGATGGGCCTTAGTGGTCACCCAGCACACTCATCAACATGCTCCGTTTAAAAAACACCAAAGGGGCCTGAGGGCCATGACATGGGAACATGTTCTCTGCGAGCCGCTGGAGACTTCTGCAGGTACAGAATACACTCAATATGGAGCCTAGGCCTGCGTGATTCAGTTATGTACTTACATATAAAGGCAGGGCATTCAGAACAACTAGGCTATATACGATAGGCCCTGGGTGTTCTACTGGACAAATGAGAAATTATATGACGGTGCTCTTTGGATATCGGAACAATGGATGATCGAAAAAATTAAGTAAAAATGGCTCTAAAAATATAAGAAAACAGCGCAATATGAAAAAGAGCTTATTTCCAAAAAAGTCCAAGGCACTCCATAGTAAGTAAATAAAGGAGGAAAAGGAAAAACAATTAAAAGGCTTTATTAATTGGTATGTCGAAAAGGACAATAAAAGTAAGCTCTGTTTTTCATGTTGTGCTATTTTATATTGCTTTAACTAAGGTCTTTGAAAGTCAACTCAAGAAGGCAACGCTAAAGCATACACAGTATCTCGGAGCAGACACTGACGTCGGTCGCCCGTTGTGTTTTGCATATTGTTTGTGTAAGAGTAATAACCCTCTGAGGGATGATAGGAAAGCCTCCACAGTGCGATAACTCAAAGGGCCCTTTCAGCGTGAGGTCTTAGCGGCTTCCCCGCAGCCAAGGTGATTTTCTCCCAGCAACCCCCGCCCCCAAACCTGGGGCACAGCCTGCAGACCCAACTGACCCTTTCACAGCCCTCACATCGACACATTTCCTAGCGTTCCTCCTCACACGGATGTGAGGGGGGGGGGAAATCTGGCGGATGGTACGGTGGGCCCTGCGTGGGGGGTTTAAAGTGCCGGGTTTGAGCAGCTCCTGCGGAGCTTGTTTAATTCCACAAAACACACCTGGACGTGCGTACCGGGACATTCCCCCTGGGGGCGTAGATGGTCGCGGAACTGTTTTTCTGTGCGCAGCTGAGGCTTTAGAGCCAGTGGGAAAGCAGAATTCTGTTTACAGAGCTCAGTGCGTGCTGTGAGAATTTACTTAGGAAAGACAGGGCACAGAAACCATTACTCATTTGCTAAAATAATGGTAAATATGTAATACCCAATGTTACACCCAGGTAAATGTATAAATTTGTACAAAGTTGGCCATTTTCTCAGACTCTCAATAACGTGTAAATCTTTACTAAATCAAGATGGACCACAACGAACAGGCCAAACTAGTTCATTCAACCAGTAAGGATGTAAAACTGTCAATCTCAATGACTGGGGTACACAAGGATACTCCTTGTGAATATTGATTATGAATTCTTTAAAGCATTCCCCCTTGTTAAAATGGGCTCAATTCTGCATGCAGTGCTAGACGCTGGTTGAATTGGATTTAAAAGGCAGATGGTTGGCAAACCAGTTTCTCTGTCCCAACGGTAAAGCTGACGCTATGTTGACTTCTGCCTAATCACAGGCCTGTAAAATGAGTTTTTCTTCCTTTCTCATGAGCAGGTGGTTCATGATTAACACTATGCACAGCTGTTTCTCGGAACCTGGCGGTGATGAGGGTGTTTCTGTGGAATGGACCACTCATCGCCCTGTTTCAAAATCTGATATTTTTGGAGTTCCTGACTGGCTGACAGATTTTTTTATTTTCCCTGGGGCTGTGTATTGTTACTTTCACCTTCCAAAATGAAAACATGTGGGCAACCACTTTAACTCTGATCACAGGAGAACCATTGCTTTGGGAATGTATTTTCCCAACAGTATCTGGCATTTCGAGTTTGAGCCTCACCGGCAGATCTGCCCTGCCTTTACAATACATAGGCTACAAAGAGTGAGCATACCTTAGACAACAAGGTAACAAACTGCTCCCAGAAACTGGCTCAGACACTTTTACAACGTACCATTGTCTCCCACTAAACCCCCTCCCCTAATAACTCAGAGCCAAACAAGGAGTAGGGGCTGTAGACAGCAGCACTCCCCCCTTCCCTCCACAACAGAACCCTTCCTGTGGCTCAGCGGCTTGTAGTGCTCCAAAGCTCCAGGGCAGCTCCCACCTCCACCCTGACCGACACCCAACAGCATTCACCTCCACCGCTCCGGAATAAGCCAGGGAATTACAGCCGAAACCCTGGCCTCCCTCCCCCCCTGCTCTCACAGAAATAGCTGGCTGGGTGGGTCCAGGACAAAAAGAAGCAGGACCCTGACCGGACGGAGGTTGACCCATACATTCCTCCTGAGAGCCGGGTGCAGGGTTACCCAGTGATCCAGGGAGGCATTATCCCAAAACCCAGACACATCTCTAAGAAGCCCAGAGATGCCCATGTTACAGAGATTCTGGGAGGCTATGTATTAATCAGCAGTATTACATAGCCATCTCACAAAAGGGTACAGAGAGGTACACATCTAAGGTAAAACGCATCAAATGACCAACAATCGCAATCTGATTAAACTGATGTTGGCTTTTGGCTCAGAAAGTTTGATGAACTTGGTAAGGAGGGATTGCTGTCCTAAACACTTCATTCCATTTAACATTACGAAACACCTAGCTGCCGATAGCAACCACACGATTTCAGGAAAAACAGACAAATGCTAACAAGGCTAGTTGGAAAAACAAGTGGAAGCACGGAATTCCTGTGAGTCATTTCTACTGCCTGTCGTTTGTTACATTTTCATTGTTTCACTGTCCTTATTAAATGTTTTGGAAATGTTTTGGAAAAATCACTCTTTTACAGTCATGCCTCATGCCTGTGTTGGTTACAGAATGTTTATATACAAGGTAGTTTACAAAATAATTGGATAAACATACTTTTATAAAGCATCTGACTGAGAAACGGATCTAATTTCCAACGGAAGGAAGCTCAAAAGATGCAATGTGACCTCTCTTGAAAAAGACAGGGGCAACTGTACTGACCTTCAGAGATGGAAATTTACTTAATACTTCCAGCTATAAAATCAGTGGCTTGATAGAAATGCTTTGAAAAGCATGGAGAAAACAAAAAACCCATGTGCACATAAAAAAACGCAGCTTTATTTGGACAGCAAAAAGCATTCAATAATTACACATCTTGTTCTCGTTTTACTTTGCTGGGTCCATTCTTCAGAGGGGTGGAGCGGGGATAACACACTATTGGACTTTTTGAGTCCTGCCGGTTGGAGTTCGGAGTTCTGGCGGCTCTTTCGGGTTTTAAGAGGGGCGATTCCAGAGCGGCCGCGTCTCCTGCGGCTTGCCTCTGGGAGACGGCTCGGTGGGACAGCTGACGTCCCGTTGGAAGACTGATCTGGGATCAGGGCTTGGATGACTCGCCCACTGCCTGCCCATAAACAGGCTGCCACTTTGTGCTAAGGCTCTGATGGGCATTAACAGACTTCTTGGCTTACGCTACCAGAAATACAATGCATATATTTAGCTTCCCAAGGACGCTCAATGTTTTACATTTTTCAACACAAACCGACCCCCACCTGATTCTTTCATGCAACACAGCTATTTTCTATTGGTGGCTGCAAAACATTCCTCTTGACCCAGTGGGGGGGGATAAAAATTCTGGGTTTGTGTGGGTGGGTGAGTGGTAACTTTTCTTACATCAAATTCCATGTTTTCAGAGGACATTACAGAACCCTTGCTGGCAGCCACGAGGTAAAAACTTCCCTGGCAGCGACTCAGACAGACAGGACGACAGCTGCTTCTCTAGAGTTCTGACCTACTGCTGCCCAATGCGGAACCTCAGATGGAAGAGAAACCAGAAACATCTCCGGCACTTCAGGACCAAGGCTGCCCAACCCCGACTGGTGTCTGCGCACAAACCACAGTGACATCAGGTCGCATTTTAACACCGTCGAATTGACACCATCAAAAGACACTGATCCAGAGCTCTATTTATGTACGGTTCAGGAATACATGCGGTCAACCTTCTTCTCCTCATACCGTATGCAATTTGGATCCTCAATTGGGCATTCACAAAAATAACTGGACTGTGCTGATGTATGGGTGGGGAAGGTGGCGAGGGGGTGGGGCCAAATCTTTAACGGGCTCGTGTGACCTTCACAACAGCGGCTAAGTGAAAGGCAGAGAAAGACACCAAGACAACTTTTGTTTTTCGCACTCTAACGATTCTTCACAGAGCTGACAGTTTTGGAGAAAACCGATGCCAGAGGGCGAGCTTCGACCTCGATGAGGGAATTCCTGCGGTCATGTTTTTATTTAAACTGTTCGGTAAAAGAAAACAGCTGCATTGGATCGCAGCATCAAGATGCTGCTCATGCGGCTTACACTGTTTTTCCATGTTGAAAAATAAATCATGCAACAAACAACCCCCCCCCCCATAAAGAGTCCTTCTGATCTTTCACTCAGCCTCTCAGCACAGACAGAAAACAACCATTTATTGTCGGTGCTCGGACTGTGACCGTGTTTTACCACGCGACAGAAAAGACAAATTGAGCGCAAAATGAGGATAGCACGATGCTCTGGGTGCGCCTTCTCGACCTGTTGCTGGAAACGGAGGGAGAAAGGGAAAGGGTCTCTTCTGGAACCACGTGAAGGCAGCGCTCGGTGATTGATGAGAATCAGCTGCGCGCGGCACGCATGCGAGTTAATCGAGGAGCGTACGGAGACACAGCGACGTGAGACGGGGGCGTGGGTCGCTTGTGGGGCGGGCGGGCGGGCGGGCAGGGTGGAGGCGAGGTCAAAGGTCGCCGCCGGGCCTCTTCATCTAAATAAAGCCGGCCGGCCGCGCAGGACGCAGGCTGACAGGGCCGGCGGCAAGAGGTGCCAGCTGCATTCTGGGAACAGCTCCGCGGACAAATCTGTTCTCTGCAACACTTCCTCGCATGAGCGAATCCCTGGGGGTCTTTGGCCATAATTTGAAGAACAAACAAGGCCATTATTTACATGAACCAAACTCTATTCTATTTTCTCTTATATTTCATGACACGGCCTACCATGATCTGGAGAGATATCATATGATTATGACCGGAATACTTTACCTAATCTCATTTTTTAGGCCTAATCTTTTTGCTTTAAACAAACAGACAGAAAACAGAGAGGGTAGCAGATAGAGAAGAGACCACAGCTGTTACTCTTTTATAGTTATTCATGCTCAGGCATCGAGCTGCTGCTGCCAACAGGGGCAAGCGAGCATGTGTTGGCCCATGCTGGGAGAGGAAAGGTTGGTTTCGAAACAACAAAATCTGAATTTACCAAGCTAATAACACGTAGCTGAAACCTTCAATCACACAGCTGGTAATGACAGAGACCAGCTGTGGGACTCTGGACAGGTGTTGCAACGTGCAGCTGTTTCAAAGCTACGTGCTCCTTCCTGTTTGGCCTGCATCGGCAGCACCTACGGAAGCCTGGCTCCGGGTCTGGAGAGAAACGCGCTACAACCTGAGATGGTACACGCAGACCTGTCTGAGAAAACACCGTGGAGGATTCAACCTCCCGATCAGTGCACAGTAGGGTATCCTTGCATAAGTGAGAGGTGTTTAAAAGTGATGGTTCTTGCTTGTGGCCCACCCATCCTTATCTTAGTTAAGCACATGGTTGCACCGCACAAATGCCAACCTACCAAGGCAAGCCTGACATGCTCATAGAGTCAGATTATGCATACAGATCCAGGGCCACGGGGCAAAATTGGCTAATGACCACGTACCTTAAGGACATTTTCAGTGTTTTATAATTCTAAGCTGCGACAGTGTTCGTATGTACCTAGGGCTAGCCAGTCCGGCATCAAAAGACAAAAATGCTGTATAGATTTAAGCTACAAACTGCAAACAATCATCATTTTCAATATATGTTGTATTTCAGAAAGCTAGAGTCTGAATTAAGAAAATTAAATTCATGAAATTATTGCTTGACATATTTTTGAAAACAAAATATCGAAATACATACATGTTTAAATGCAATATGAAAATATGAACTTAAATTTCTGAAAACATAAAAGGTTAATTTTAACTCCCTTCACCAAGGGAAATCATAAATATTTTTACTTTGTTTGCATATTTGCAAGACTACATAAAGACAACAGAGAAATAAACAGCATTTGTCCTCACTTTTGTGTCCATAATCATAATCTTTTCCTTCTTTAACCAAAATATAAGTATTTTATAAGCAAACATGCACAATCACAAGATACACTGGGGCTACATCTCGTTGCAGAAAAAGAATTCAGAAGCCAAGCTGCAGGACTGACAGGTCAGGTTAGTAATCACTTCCTGCCATAACAAATATAGTGTAATCCTTTTTGTGCAAACCATATGCACTGTAGACATTAAGTCAGTTTCAGAGGCTTAATTTGAACATTTTGGGCTGTGTTTGCTGAGTGTTCCCCCCTCAGTGTCTGGTTTGTCTTTCCAAAGACATGTCTGTGAAAAAGGTGCCGTTCTGGGTGTGTGGCTTCATGCTTTTAATTAGAGGTCAGCGTCCCTTTACCAGTTCTGCATTTTCTTGGTTCGTGCCAATAAAACAGTGATAAAAATATATTTCCCTTTAAAAAAAGGAAGAAAAAAAAAAGGGATCTTTTTGACTGTGGAATGTTATTTTTATGTATTGATTTATTTTTCTGTCAAATCTGCATTTCTGCAATCTTAAAAAAGGCATTTCATTATTTGCGGCACATTCCACTGGTATAACTTCACCAAAAGTCTGACCAGTGGGGGTAAACTTTAACCGCCAGTGTTGGCGATGGCTTTTTCATGGAAGTCTTTTCCACCCAGCCAAAAGTCCTGTGAATCTCACAGGGCTCCAAGTGGGGTCATTTCTGTCTGTGATGGTACACACAGGCATGTGAGTGCACGTGCGCGCACACACACACACACACATTCACAGCATCATGCCTTTTCTTTACTAACCTCACTGGCAGGTGTTATGGTAGCGGATTGTGCTACAATCATATTTGGACAATTAAGACAGATTTCTGCTAGTCCTACCTGAGTTTTGTTAATGAACTCTAGTTAATGACCCCATTTTAAACCTCTTTTTTATTATCTGAGTTTTTAAAGTCCAACACCCTATCAGCTTAACATCACACATCAACTCGTCATGGAATGAAAGTTGCGGCACAGAACCAGAGCTTTTCGCTGGAGTGTCAACACAGATCATTCTTGATGCTTCCTAATTTGCATTGTATAGACATGATTACAAACCACACCCCCATTTTCACAAAATAACACGATATGAATATGCCCTGCATTTCCATCAATAGGTTGCAAAAGCTTAAAACTGGGCTTTCATATTTTTTCATGCAAACAAGCAGGTAAGTAATCTTTCACTCATTCCACAAACAAATATATTTCAAGCGAGTGTGCTGAATTAAACAATACAGAGCCTAGTTTCACTACAAAATTAAAAGTACAGTAAGGCTAAATACCACCAGTAGTTGCATTGTTAATTTATCAGTGAGCATGTACGATTCCCTACAAATTAATTTAACAAAGTTATTTAATTTAACAGATTAAACAAGATATTGTAAATTACCAATGAAAATGGAAATTGAAATGGAAAATGACCACAGGGTCTATGGTCTTGAGTGATCTTCCAAATAAAATACAAAAAATAATAAAGGGGGGGGGGGGGCGTCTACTTAGCTCAACTACTTCACGTGGCCTTTCAGTCAGAGGAAAATGTTTGGACTGCAGTCTGTAAGTCTGTCTGGTTCCTGCAGACGTTCAGGTCATCCAGGGACACGATCAGGAAGGTGGAGGGGGGTGGGGGGGGGAGTCAGTGGAAAGAGTTGACACACAAGTCGGGAGACTAAACACTGGCTCCCGTTTCATGGAAGGCATGACCGACGCACGTTATGTAAGCCTGCCTTTCCCCATTTCATCTCATCTGCTGCAATAAATTACTGCACAAGCGAAAAACTGCAGTATTCCCGAGACGGCGTTTAAAGGCACCCCTGATAAATATAAAAGGCTGCAAAACAATACATTGTATTTGTGGTAGCTGCTGTTGATCTGAAAGCAAGATAATCGAAGCGAGTATTTTTCCACGCTTAGCTGCCTCTGAATTTATGCCCGGGTGGAAATAAAAAATTTTAAAAAAACTATCCCTGTGGAGGAAGGTATGTCTCAAAGCATTGTACGTTCTGCGGTAGCTTTATGACTCTTTAAATCCAGGAAATCCTATCAAAGAATCTGGTTTTTTGATTGATTTCATTTTGATGGATTCGGCCCACGTGCGGGGGAATAATGCTTCTGTGAGGAAGCTTTTAAAAAGTAATTGCTCACCAGGACTCGCAGAACTTCCAGCTTGGAACGCAGACCCAGTCTGGCAGTAAACTGGCTTAATAGGCCTGGATAGCACTGTTATCGGAGTCTGCTCATTTGTCTGTGTAATCAACAGCCATTCTGTTGTTCCAAGCAGGTGTGTCTGCCAGTTTGGCCGACTGCACACATCCATAGAATTGTTTGTTTAAGACTCTGAGCATTGTGCAGTGTGTTCAATGCCTGCGCTTTCAACAAGGATTATGGTACTACATCAAGCCTCGGTCAGTCTTTCCTGTAAAACAAGGCATCTATTGACAATCACGCCAAAGCCATGTGGACAGGAACTCACAGTTGCTAAAAGCATCTTGGCTCAAAGAGTTATTTTGGGTCTTTTGTTTTAAAGGGCTGGTGAATGATCCAGGCTCCAGGAGCCCTGGTTTAATTAAAAGGGCAAGCCTCTTAAAACCCTTGCCTTTTAGTTAAAATCTGCTCTCTGAATTACACATAATAATTACACAATTCTATACTTACTAAGAGCGAAGGCAACCAAATATGTTCCCCTTCCAGCACTTTGTGACACACTAAACATGCTAATTCAGCTCTGCTGGAGGTTATACGAGGCCAAGTCTGTGGATTCTGGCCCAGAGCTCTGCTGCAGTTGTGGCTGATCAGGCCTCTCTCTACATGCCGTCCTCTGTATATCACTCAGTGATAATACTCAGTGATATACAGTACTTCTACAACTAATAATAATAATGATAATAATAATAGTTCACAACAGACCATATCGGGGAGCATGAAACAGCAGTTCTTCCTGTTATTGTACATGTGTTAATGCTCAATGAAACAGCTGACCTGTACTTTGTGGAGGAGCTATTGTACACAGAGCCTTCAGATGCAGGCCCAAAGCAGTGAGATCATAGAGTTCATGGATATCATGAAACGAGGGCCTCGCAGCAAGACATTTTACATCCCTGGCCCCTTCTTTGTGGTCAGCTGAACACCTCTGCGGAGGCCTTGCGTGGGAAGGAAAACATTGTTTTCCCTTCTTCCCACCTCTCTCATCCTGCACGCTCCTCTTTCTCACTCACCCACACCCACAATAACAGGGGTAAATATAATAGTAAAAAAATAATAATGACAACATTTTCATAAGCTTAGAAATTTCATTAAGATGACACTTTCATTGTAAACTCTTCCTCCTGATATACACACACAGTAACTGTATATCTGTGGGATTATATGGTATATAGGGGTTTCGTCATACTTGTTCCTGGTTAAGGTTATACACTTTGTTGTACGTCGCTCTGGATAAGAGCGTCTGCCAAATGCCTGTAATGTAATGTATATGGCACTGCAAACTCCACAAAACACCAACCCCCCCCCCCCCCCCCCCCCCCCCCCAAAAAAAGCAAAAAAAAAAAAACAGCTGAAATATTTAGTCCTGACAGGCCAGATGGCAAAAACACATTTAACAGATTTCCGATAAAAACTCAGAGGAGACAGAGGTCACTGCCCATGACACGCTACCTCCTGAACCTATCCAAGTCCATCAATCCGACACTCAGGAAAAACAACCTTTATTGTCTCTGGGGAATGCAGGCTTGATTCTCTTATACAATTTAAAAGCTAAAAAGATGAACATGGAAGCATTAGCTAGCTAGACAAATTGACAAATGGTACTGCTAGAGAGAAAATTTAGCTTTATAAAAAATTAACTAGCAAGTGGCTTGGCAGTTAAATCTCACAAATATTTTGTAACATCAGCGTAGATCAGTAATGTTAACTTTGTCACAATGCTTATTTACGTTATGAACAGAGAACAGAAATACGTTAATTTGAAATGGACAGAGAAATGTTAGCTAGCTAAAGATAAATAGCGTAGCTCGACTATAGGTAATGTGCTATCATGTTTAACTGTTTTTCTTTAAGTCTTCTTTGGAGCCTAATGATTGCCTCCTTAGACTTTCCTGAACCCCAGGACTGTCTGGTGAGTCTGCCTAATAACACTGACATCACCAAGAAATGATATCCGTATTTGAAAAAAAAAATTCTCTCAATTTGAAATACTGCAACCCACAACAGTAAAGCTGCTTAGTCAGAGTTTTAGGAGGATACTTCAAGTGCAGCTGGTACAGATACACTGCAGCTGCAGAATCAGTCAGAGTAGTTGGTCCTGCATGAGACAAAGGCAGCCAAGCCAAGTGAAACCCACTCCCTCCCTGGGCAATACTGCAGCCAGTTGTGCTGGGCCAAGATGGGACGAGCCACTGCACTGATACCCATTGTTTTAGCCAGATGAGCCACCGCACAGCCCACGCAACATTAAATTGCGGAATTCTCTTTCCGCACATGTTCCTTTCAGTGCTGCGTAGGAGAATTCCCGAGGAATCGCAGCGCGTGATCTCCGACAGAACGCGACAGGGAAACAAAAACCTCCCTGCTGCAGTGAATATCCGCTTTCCTTGAAAATCGCTCAATGGAAGCGACCGCAGAAAATAAATACAATGTCAGCAGTGTCCGAAGCCTAAGGGCGCACAGTTTAATATATATATATGTATAATTTTTAGCACATTAGATAATGTGCCTGAGGAAAATGGTGAAGCCTGCCTTGTGGCTCTTCTGGTTTGTGAAGCCTAAACTGAGTTCTGGCATGGTGGCAGTGGAGACCAGGGGCTGTGGGAAAGAAGAGATGGACGCTTTAATCTGGAAGGAATTATTGGGTTTGCAGAACATGGGAAACAAAAACAATCTGGGAGGATTCCTGACAAATCCGCCAGCATGAGTGAGTGGGAAAAGTGCTGCAGTCGGCAGTTCTACCCAGCCTCCACTCTCCATTTCCACCCCTTCCCCCCCTCAATTTTCATTCGGCCTGAATTATTTACCATAGACATGGGCCATACAGCCGGGAGCTGGGCCCTTCCTTGAGTGGGGCTCGAGGCTCGCACAAAAAGGCACGCTCTCACAGGAAATGTGGGCACAGGCAGTCGAGGGGGATCCCAGAGCAATCAGAAGCTCCCCTGCCTTCTGGATTTCGGCAGCCACGCAGGGTCACACTTTTGAGGGGGTCCTTGCTGAGCAAATGGATAATTTCAGCACATGGGGGATATCAGACCCCGTACCAGTCAGTACACATCTGCTGTCCATTTACTGTAGCACATGAAAAATGGCTTTTTGGCCCCGTTAAAAAATTTGAATTTAAAATTGAAGGGGGAAGAGAAAAAGTGTATTTCAAGGGTCCAGACAACATGTGTCAAGAACGAACTTCTGAATTCCCAGAATTTTTCAAATGATTAATCTGATCTACAGATCTGTGACAGTCTAGGTTTGACATTATTACATTATATAGCGAGACACATGGTAAGGTTGACATGATAATGGCATGATACACCAAGTATATACAGCACAGCTGAATGTGAAAACCATGTACTGGAAACAAGCAAAGATCTGCAATACGGTTACATACTCATACGATTTTGCATGTCCAAAATACATGGTTTTGATTTATTGCTCATGAATTTATTTTGTGTATGCATTGCGTTACATTATTGATAATATTCAATATGCTCTTATTTTGTTTCTGTAAGTATGTTATCCTGCGTGAGAAAGCACCCGTGACAGAAAGACAGTTGGAAAAACTCCTGATGTATACTTTCAGGAGTATATCAAATCACATCTGGGTATAGAAAGAAATGAAGTCAAACGAGAACACTGGACCACATGTGAAAGTGCAAATATTTAGCTAAAGGGAGGGGGAATGGGGAAGAAAACCAAACTGACTGTTGCACAGAACCACATTTCAGAACCAACATTCCCCCTGTGACTACCTTTTAGAGCGCTAGCTGCACCAAGAAGAGGTCGTGTTCAGATTAAAGGCAAAGTGCTTCTATCTGAAGTGCCGTGGCTCGATAGATGCCGTAGGCCTACCACACTGCATTGTTGCAGTGATGCATTCTGGACTCACTCTAGCACTAGGCCTGGTCATAGAATGCTATAGTCCACACATCTGTGTTCCCCTGTAACTTCGGACCTTTAAGCAAGGGTGCAACGTTCACTCGTTCGCTCAACGGAGACGCCGCGCACCCACTTGCGCTGAAGCCGGTTTTGGAGCGCGTTCCCGTGCGTGTCATCTCTGCCGGCCCCCGCAACGCTGCGGGCTTTCCCCTCTCATCACAGGCTCACCATAACCTTCACTTACACATGAAACAAATTATGTCAAGAGTCAGAAAACAGCAGAAATTTCTGCTGCTGACACTGCCATCTGAGTAAGCTGGGAAGGAATGCACCAGTTACACGTGACTGAAAAAAAGAAGCTCTTGTGGGAACCTTACATAATAGGAACCATCCCCCACCCTGCTTTTTTTCTTTTCTTTGTGAGACAATTTTTATTCTCAAGTTTTTATTGTCTCCGGCTTTGGAATGGGCAGATGTATTCAGAGGACCTTCGCATCGCTGCAACGTCCTGTCAGTTTGAGGGGGGTGCTGCTCAGACGTGTGTCAACCCGCAGTCTATCGGCTAAACTGCGCAGGCATTACATCAGAGGAGTGCGCCGGTTGGTTTAGGCACGCTGCAGGAGCTTGTGGTATACGATGAGATGAGGTCAATCCCACCAGCTCATGCCTTCCATCACTAGCATGGAAAGGAAACGGTATCACATTGTTTCACTGAAGCAGGGTTTTGGTAGGATGAGCCAGCTATCAGACCTTTTCTTCAGAGAAGACGTTTCATTGCCTGCACTTGAAAAATCCACTTCACCCTCACTGCATTTACAGACCTCAGCATATTACGCAGCTTGTGTTGCTTGGATTGGCAAAGCTCCTGCCTCTTTGGATCCTAAATGCTGAAATACAACTGAGCAGAGATCGATGACAACCCAACCAAAGCTCAAAAACTTTAAAGAAAGAAAGTGGTCAGAAGCTCTACTGTACGTCATTAGCTCAGCGAGTGAATGGGAAACAGTAGGAGGAGAAGGGGTCCGTACTCTGGAAGAGTGACAGTTCCTTCAAGAGCCTGAGTGTGGAAATGAAATCAGGAAGGGAAAGAGTGGTCGTGAGATCAAGAGCTGCTTCCCCCTTTCCAAGTCGTCTCTTTCCAAAACGGCATAATGCCCGTCTGTTTTACTCATCGCAACGCTCCAGTCTTCCAGAGATTGATACACCCCCTTCCTTTTGAGAAGGAGGGGGGGGGGTGCATAGATTTATTTATCTTTCTTGTCAGCCTCTTTAGCACAGAGGGATTTTTAGCCTGAATGGTGACAGCACAAGACAAACTTCAACAGATTCACACAGAGGAAAAGGTTTGTGCCTGTTGCAATATCAAAGGTGCCAGTAACTCTGTGATTTCCATTCTCATTTACACAAATGGGAGAAGAATAAACAAAAAAAGAGAGAAGGACAATGGCTTTGTTGAAATAAGGTGGCAAGATTCCCAGGGATTTAGCAACATGAGTATGCTACAACATGGTAGCGTCTCTTGGGGGTCCGTCCGCTTTCTGTCAGACCTGGACGCCAAGTCGATCCGGGGACAGGCCTCACTGCTCCAGCATCCCTGTCCTGGAGGTGAGCCATCAAAGACCCGAGGTGGCCCAGAGGCCCGAGGAGGGTTATTCTACACCTCCATGTTTATCTGAGGACAAACGGCCCGGAGAAAAGCGCAGGGAGCGCACGTGTTCGCCCGCCGCCCGCCGACCGCTACCGTAGCCCCTTACCTTGCACCACAGAGCCTGGCCAACGTGCTGCAGAGTGGGGGGCTGTCGGCCGAACTGATTGGTTAATAGTCCGTGCCCTGCACACCGGGCCACCGAGCGCTAACAATGTCAGACTGAGAAAGTGTCGCGAGGTCATGGGTCACCGTCACTCTTGGCCGCGCCGATTTCTCCCTTCCAGGGGTCGGGATGAAATTAGCGGACGGTGGCATCGGCATCTTTCGCACTTTGTGGCTGAAAACTAAAAGCTGATGCGGTGGCTTGATGAACACAGAGATATTTTTACCCTGTTGGGATGCACTGTTGTATAGCATGTTGGGCCTGGAATGGATAGCGCACTTTGCTAATTACCACATCGTGCCTGAGAAAGCAGGTTTAAACCAGGCAGGGATGCTATTGGATAAAAATAAACATGCGGGCCAATCTTTTTTCAGTCAGTTGCTGTAGCTTGGAAATACTCATTAAGCAAGAATCTATTGTAAAATAAGCAATAAATGATGACCTGCTGACTATAAACAGCGGAAAATGGAACATTTAGCGCATGCACGTGTGCATTAATGCTTAATTAGTGGAAATTACTGTCAGATATTTGGCTCTAGATGTTAATTACTGTGGCTTTTGCATTTTTGTTTCTGTGCATGCTTTGCGGTGCATAAGGCACAAACACAAGAGGAAATAGGCAGAGGTCATGGAGTCACTGCGGTGGCGGCATGTTAAATAAGAGCCCAAAAACACCACTTCAACAGTTCAGAGAAAGACGCCTTTTCGCAGTTCTATTGCCACATGCTGTTTCTAATTTGACTTGGCCCTTTCAGAGCAGTGATCAGGGCAAAAACACCATGTTGTTTACCTGATGTTTAAAACTGGTTGTTAATTTTGCGCAACTTTATTGGAGTCTTGGAATTCATTAACAGTTTTTGGAATAAGGCAACAAAATAAAACAAACTTACAAATAAATACAACAACATGAACTCCAGGGAACAGGCAACAGGCCCTTTAAGGATGATTTGTAAATTTGCAATGCTTGTACGCACAACTAAACACTTTCTCTAGGTTTGTATATTCTCATAGCAAAAACTTTGATTGCCTTTTAAAAGAATGGTAAAGCTTCAGCTTTTACCCTCTAATGCATAGACCTCAGAGGTATGTGACTTGGGATGCTGAAACAGAGGCTAAATTAATCACAAGAGTAGGTGGTAACGCCATATGTTACCAATGGGTCACAGACATGCACCAATGACAGAGTTTTTCCAAGGAGACAAATTCATTTTGATTGGTTTGTCAGTACCTGTTCCTATCTCTACCTTTCACCACGACGTCACAGAGCTAAACACACTTTCTCTCAACACACTTTCTCTCAACATTGTGTTTCAGTTTGTCCTTTCTGAGCACTTCATAGTTCTGCAACACTAAATGCAGATTCAATTTAAGATTACAACAACTGAAAGTGATCTGAGCTGAATGATCATGAGCTGGAAAGTGGATCCTATTATGTCTAACACTCTTTAGAGGAATGCTAAACTTAGGACACATATACTGCTGAAATGACACATTACACCGGAAATAAATCACAAGAGTTGTCTTAGATATTTTTGACTTTGGGAAATGCTTTTGACTAAACTGAGAGATGCCACTTCACCTCATTGAACTTTAAAATGTTAAACAGCACGATAGCATTTGAAAGAAGATATTATTTATGGCACAGACAGCAGCCATCTTGGATGCAACTTATAATGTAATCTGTCACCGCCATTACCTCATGTAATGAGAGATCACAAATAATTCAAGAGAGTGCAATTGTTTGTAAGTGTGTCAGCATGTCCACACACTATTTTTATTGCACTCTGTAAATTATGAGTGTGCTTGGATCTGCTCTGGGAAAAACAAAGGCTCAGTTTGCGCACAGTAGTCAGTCAAAGCCCTTCCTTCATTAATGTCCTTGTCATTGTGAGCACAGGCGAAAGAAAATGAGTGCAATTTCACTAATGCAGCTAGGCTATCCTGCCCAGGAATACTGCAAAAAGAAAGAAGCCATTTTCTTTTTGTCATATGCTGCCTTGTGGCTGGAACAGACCTGCCAGTTACGCTGAAGGTTCTGCATATTTTCTTGGGGAAATTGTGACACTGTATTCACAGGAGAGCCGAGCCTGTACAGAACGCAGTGCCTACATGAGCCGAGATGCTAAGCGTTAGCAGAAATGCTGTATGTCACAGGCATCTGTGGCTACTCACCGTCTGATCTGACAGGAGTTTGCCATTGAAGACGTATTACCGTACATTACCCGAGATTGATTGGTTTCCAAATGAACCGTCTTGTTGGTAATGACCCAAAAATCTTTGGGCTCATTCACAATGAGCTCATTGACAAGCTGTTTTTTTGTACTTTAGCTAAAACGCTCCTTCAAAGTTACAGTCCCTGGGTCAGTGGAAAGGAAAGATGGCTGCCATTACGCAATCACATGGATTCACGCCACATTTAGAAGTCCCTGAAGAAATGTAATGACAAACGCATGTCTATTACTGTGCACAGCATCTGTGGAAGTATATTGTGTATATATATATATATATATATATATATATATATATATATATATATATATATATATATATGTCTGCGTGTGTGTGTGTGTGTGCGCGCGTGTGTGCATGTGTATGTGTGTGGTGCTATAGGCATGTGTGCACACGTGTGTGAACTGTATTGTAGCTGTACATCTAATTGTACTGTTGTGCATGTGTCAAGGTGTCTTGTGTCTAAGTGTACAGTGTGTGCATGTGTTAAAGTGTCTTGTGTGTGTTTGTGTGTACGTGCACTGTGCACACATGTGTTAAAGTGTCTGGTATGGTAGTGGGTAAGTGTTTTATGTATCTGTGTGAAAATGCACAGTGTGGGAGTGCCTGCAGAGTGAAGTCAGTATCCTGACCACATGCTGGGTCCAGGACTCCTGGACTCTCTATCTGTTTCCCAGAGGCTCCTGCAGGAGACAGGAAGATGACATCAGTCTGGGACTCTGTTCTCTAACCTGCCCTGGAAACCGGCATTCTGTTCCAGCAAAGGGCTTGAGAGCACAGGTCTTTCAGAGGAGGCTTCGGGGGAGGGAGGGTTCAGTAATATTCACAACTACATGGAAACACCTGGAAAATGTACAGTATATTGTTTGTGAGCATGAAAACATGTTCAACAAGGTAAGATGCTACAGCTAATTTCAATCCTGTCAAATTTTGGAGCCAATGTTGTTTATATAATGAACATGAAAAGCGTTAATTGGACAATGTCTGAGTCCAGTCAATCCCTGCACTGGCCTTCCCTCCCACGTACGAGGGACACCATTTGTGCAGGGCTGGGAATGTTGGAAGCCAACAGCCACACTGATCAGCAAGACCACCAGCAGACCTGAACTCAACGACCTTCTAACACATAACACACCTTGTGCTCCCTTGAGCTCCAAGGGAATTGTTCTTTCCTTAAAACTCTTCCCACAGACCCACTCAATGGCTGGTCTGGACACTCATGAAAAAACACAGTTTTCATTGTGTTCCACAATTCCCATTGAGGAAGCCGCTGCATTCAGTTAAAACATCTCAAATGGTTTGACATGAAAGATAAAAACCACAGATAAAAACCAGGCTTTCAACAGGCAGCTTGTCAAACAAATATCTGCATTCAGGAATTTAGGACAAGTTAAAACACTGAGGTCACTGACTTCCGTGAACGCAAGTTTGATGTCCAAGCTCTATAAACATCAAGCAAGGCTTCACTTAGACAACGCTGCACTAGTAGGTCCTCAGCATCCTACATTATATTGTATTAATTGCCAGCCCAAAATGCATGCAAACATGTAGTGATACATGTAGCATAATGCGCAATGACAAGGCTAAACTAAAGGCTAATCCAAATGACATTACTTGTAGTCAAAGAAATAAATCAGATTACAAATGAGCAGGGCTCTGCCTACTACTATTCTCCTTCATGAGTGATTCAAACTTACATTTTCTGAACTATACAATTTCTCGACTTTCTGCTGTGTTTCAGCTACGTCTTGTCTTCCTGAAGAATGTCTATTCAATCCAAGTAGGCTACATATTTAATGTCGAATAAACTTAACAAAAAAGGGGTTCCTTCTCCACTCCTCTTCACAGCAAGCCCACAACCCCAACAGTTCTGAGTGAGAGGCAATGCCTTGCAGTCAGATTCCGGGACTACAGCTGAGTTTGCTGTAATTATCTGCCGAGGGACTATATCAATGTTGGAGAGGGAGGAGGGATACAATTTTAAATGTTGCAATCTCGCATTTTTCACCCATTTCAAACACATCTGCTGGGAGATGAAACACAGCTCAAGGTTTGCGCTGAGTGATGTCTCACATTCCCCCGGTTTCCATTAGAGGAATTCCACAAAGCTCAGGCAATCTGTTTACACAGAGCATTTCAGTGGACAGACGTTGCCTAAAACACAGGGAGTCCATCCTTGTAAAGTGGCGCATGTCATCAGGTTAGGGTTAGGTAAACACTAATGTAGAGATATGGAGAATCTACCACTTCCTCTTATTTCCCAGCAATTTCATAAATCATTAGCTTTGAAATGAAATGGGTTTTGAACATAGCACATTTTCTTGTTTTCCCTGTAACTGTTATTTCCTGGTAACTGTGACAACCTGGTTGATGGAACACCTGTGTGATAAACCTATACCCTGCAGGATGTCTTGATTCTTCCCCAGTGAGGTTCTCTACGCAGAAAACACTGCGCTTTCTGTCTCGAGACATCGTTAAGGCAAAGGCCTAAAATTAAACTGACAGCCGCAGTGCCCCAGCTGGGCTGCTCCTGGGAAATACCTCCAAGAAGCTCCAGCCAGAAGCAGGTAAGAGTCTCTCTTGCCAGTAAACTGGATGTTTCCTCACATTCCTCACTGCGGTAACGGTGCAGGCTCAGAGGAGCGGGTGAGGGGTAATTTTCAAGGTTGGAAGGCTGAGCTCGCAGCTCAATCCTCCAGCTAGAACACGTTTCCCGTCTAAAGCACCAGCCGACGTCTCGGTCCGTTTGGTGGGATAACAATGGGAGAGGCACACCGCGTTTCGTTCCTGAGAGAGAACTAATCAAGCGGTAAACCCGGCAGACATTTCGCCCCGGAGGCTGTTGGTCCCACAGCCCACGTCATGCATGCGCATATTTACAGTACATTTACAGTGCGCATGAAACTGTGTGTGTGTGTGTGTGTGTGTGTGTGGGAATGCAATTTAAAATAATAAAAAAAGAGCTGTAGAGCGATCCATCTGAAATGACAAATGGTGCCGGACGATGTGTGTGGCGTGAACAGGGAAGCTACTGTAGGATGATGTACAGTTTCCAGCAGGACCATAATTGCTCTGGACTCACTTCGCTGAATGCCTTTCAGAGGGTAACTTGGGAACGCGCAAGCACAGAGCAGTCAATCAATTCCAACTGAAATGTCCATCTTTAGAAATACACAGCACACAATTTGAGATGCCTTAAATCATTCAGGCTTGGTGTTATGGTTACATAATGTGAATGTGGGAAACTTGTATAACAAAAGGTGTGTTGCGATCCATGCAAAAGCTTTAACATTACACACAATAGGGAAAAGAATCATTGAAGTCTCAAGAATCTATCTTTTGAAAACATACAATATTCAAGCTGAATTCTGCACTATAATGAACTGGGTTATTCTATTGTCCTGTCAGTTTGTCTTACTGTAAGAAACATGCAGTTTTCACTGAAACGTTTATATTTGAAGACATTATGGCAGGACCCAGTTCATTTTATGACTTACTAAAGGGGAGTCAACAGGTACCCTCTACATTTGGTGCAGCAGTGTACAATAAAAATCACAATAAATGATACTACTTCTGGCCATATCTGTACCGTACAACTCACAAACCATTGATTTGAAATTAATTTAGTGCAAAGGATTACAATGAAGTGAGGAGACCTAATCTTTCTCTCTCCCAGTTGAGAACAGACAAATGTCTTTCTTAGGCAAAACAGAAATGGCCATGCAAATTTGGAGAGAGGACATCAGAGTCGGTAAATCATAGAATGACTGTTTTTCTCTCCATCCACAATATGCAGGGCTTGCATTTAGCCAAGGATAAACAAACACATGAATTGCAAAGAGATTATCAAACAATTAGGTCTTTCACTTGGCCGACTATAAAACAGACAGGGAGTGTAAATAACATATTAATCTTTGCATATCAGGCTAAGGACCAAAAATTGTGCCTTCAGCGAACTTCAAATATTCTTGCCAGCTAAAATACACTTGAGATCGAATAATAGATTGCCACATTGACGCAGATGCATGAGCATCCTAAGACAGCAGTGACAAATAATAGGTAATTAACTGAACACATCTGCAAATCACGTTAATAGGACTAAAATCGATCGGTGCAGAAAAGGTGGTATAGATCCAACAGACATTACATATGTGAATTCAATTCCTAGGGGGGGAAGGGATTACCAAATTTACTGTCAGGGGGTCATAGAGGGGGGAATGCGCTTAGGTCACAAGACCCTGGGTCCTAAGGTGTGTTCCGGGGGGCCCCTGGCCCACCCTCAGACGCTTCTTAGTTCAGCACCATAAAGCCTGGACAATGGCACACTCCCAGCATTCCCACACATTCCGGATTTACTGCCCGCCTCGGCTGCTCTGCCCGAGCCCCGGGACGCCGAGGGATTCCACATGCCTCCCGTTTATACGCTACCTTGAGCTCCCGGAGTCCCTGCTGGAGAGGCCCATTTTAGCCAATCCAATACAATTTAGATCTGTTATCATCAATATGGCTCCCTGCAAGCACAGGTCAGAAACACCGTAGCCTGCTGAATAATACGGGTGCATCGACAGACGTAATTTAAAAAAATCTAATCTGCACACGATTCCAAAGCCAAAGTTATACTGCATGTTCAGTTCACGGTTCGTTCAAGTGTGATGCACACTTCACACGACACGACATCAGTCTATAATGTTAATACAAAATACAACTAGCCATTTAATTAACCATTTAATAGGATCAACAACAATAATAACAATGCATTTTCTCAGTAAAGGATTAAAGCCAAATTGTGATCATTAAAAAAAAATATATAGTATTTTTTACTTGTACAGAAGTTTTGATTAACAAAGCACCTCTCAAAATAAAAAAACTACATTTTAGCAGGAAGAGCCACCCAGTAGCCCAAAGTAAGCCTCACCTGAAATCTTGTGCATGCCTGTGTTTTGTTTTGGTGTTTTTTTTGCAAGATTGGTGCATGGGGAACTGCCATCTGTAAACAACAGGACAGCCAGGTGTGTTCTGACCTGTGTCTGAATGCGCCTAACCCCCACCGCTTACCCCCCAACCCCCCACCCAGACCCACGCAGACCCACACAGACGGCAGCTGCTCACACAGACACCAGGAAACCAGCCTTGTAAAGGAGCAGGCAGACTGCCAGCCACAGAGCCTATGGAGGTATCCTTTCATTAATAAAAATCATATGCCATGAAAAAAATCATGCATGAGAAGATGGAAAATGATGACTCAATGTTACGCTGGTAATGCTACCCCAGTCCAGTCACACCGCATGGAGAGAGAGGGTGGGAGACAGGGCTTTAGAGTTAGACTAGCATAAATGTACCCCGTGTTCTAATTGAATTGTAAACATATTCTGTGCTCTAGCAAATCTTGGTGTTTTGACAATATTATTATCAAATGCATTGAATTTCCATGCATTGAATTTCATGCCAACAATGCAGTGAAATTTGAACCTGAAATGAAAATGAAAATAAGAGGGAAAGATAGGAAGAGATAGGGAGGTGGGGGAGGAATGGAGAGGTGGAATGAGAGAGAGAAGAGTTGGAAATACTGTGGGGGAAAGTGTAGAGAGAGCAGGATAGAGAGAGATGGAGTGAGAGCGAAAGAGAGACATCCTAATGTGCGTGATAAAAGAGTGTCTTGTGTTGTAGAAATCTGCTGAGGAGAGTCAGAGGATCAATAACTCTCTCCGGGTGAAACAAGATCCGGACTGAGCAGCGCTCTACTGGGACGGATGATTAACAGAACGGAGAGGAGTCTCTGTGTATGTGGGGGGGGGGGCTCAGTGTGCTGCAGAGGGCCCAGGAATGACACCCCTAAACCCCTTCAGCATGTCACTGGGCATTTCCCGATCTAACGCCTTACCGTCCCCACGCTTCAGCGCGGTGCTCTTAGCCCGCCGTACGCGTTGCTCTCAACGCTCTGGGACTGTCAATCAAAGACGGGGGGAAGCGAAAACAAGACGGCGGACAAGCAGCTGCGGGCTGGGGTGATGGGGGGTTGGCAGTCAGCGCAGGACGGTATAGGTCGGCTCGGGGTCGGCCCGGGGTCGGAACGGGGTGCGGAAGGAAGGAGCCGGCTCCATTCCACACGTTCGACCAGCGGGAACAGGGAAGGGGAATGAAGCGACCATGAGACAGTAAGCAGACAGGTCTGTACAGTCACTCACAAGGCTTTAGCCCAGGGATCTCAAACTCAAATCCTGGAGGGCCGCTGTCTCTGCTGGTTTTTGATGTGTTCCTGCACTTAAGTGCTTAGTTTAAGTCATTGATTGGCTAAAGAGTCTGCACACCTTGTTGCCAAGGCCATGACTGGCTGCGGATTGAAGGGAAATCACGAAAACCAGCAGAAACTGCGGCCCTCTGGGACTGGAGTTTGAGACCCCTGCTTTAGCCAATCCATTACTGATGCAACAAGAGTTTGTTATGCCTCCAAGATGGGAGATAATCCAAATTTCCAAAATAGGAAATAACCACAAACCCAAACCTATCCCAATGTATTAACTACACAAACATAAAAGAGTACCATCAAATTATTTACTAGTAAATAAAATACATTGATGGTAAATCGTTTCTTCATCTACACATTCTCTTGGATACCAGCTCTTCAGGTTCAAATTCAAGGATTTGGTTAATTCTGGGTAAAAGTCCAAAAGTCTTCCCAAGGTTCACTGGAACAAGAAAGGAGGGGGGGGGAGGCACATATTTGCAGATTAAAGTAAGACACTGCAGCCACGCCCACATCCTGACCTCCCAGCTGCGATGATGTCACAGCTGTTTCCAGCCTTTGTTCCGTCGAATGCTGCGCTCGCCACTTCTTTCAGCCCACAGTTTTATATGAGTGCTAGAAGCTCAAACTGGCTCCTGAGGGTTGAGCGCAAACAACCGCACAGCGCCCTTTCAATAGCCAATTCAAGGCCTTCTGTAGAGATGCAAATGTGACCAATAGTGTTCAGAAATTTTCTCCAGTGTAGTCTTAGAAAATAATGCATTGTTTCTACACATACTTGCCATGAATTACTCAATGCATACGGACAATGTACAGAATGGCTGTACAGAGGAACTGACTTTCCCCCTCTGAATTTGAAGGTTGTTTTAAAACATCCCTTTTGAAAGGGAAACCACGCACAACAAAAGTCTCCTCTGTCTGGCGATCTAAGAATGTAATCTACCACCTACACCAATTTTACAATAAATGGTGAAGCAGAACCTTTATATTGGATGTCCTTGGATGGCCATTTTTCTCACTCATCACAGATTCAGCCAGATAACTACAACCACACCGCATAGCTGACTCATAATAAAAGGGGCTGCTAATTATTCCTGGATTTATACATCTTTCTGAGCGAATTAAAATTTCACATTACCAGTGCTAGGGACCCAGGTGAATCTACTGTTATTCAGGTATTGAAAATAGCAGCCAGAGGCTGCTGGGTGGCTCATCCTGTTAAGGCAGTGTTGTATTATGCAGATGGGCTCCGTATTCTGTTATTGAATTCAGCGTTCAAACACCACACCCAACAAGTAAGCAACTCCTCACAAAAAACGGACATTACAAGGACCTGGATTCAATCATTTGTCCATTGTTTCGACTTGCAAATAAATGCAGATTTTTTCCTTTTCATAAATATGGTTCCGCGAATTCATGTCAGTGATGACTGTACTCTTTTGCTTTACACACGGAGTCAAAATTAAGGACAAATGTTGGTGGAATCCTGGCCAAAAGGTCTATTTCTTTGTTTTGAAAAAGGGATAGGATTAACACTTAGAAAAGAAAAGCTTTGGTAAATTTGAGATATATATTTTCTGAAACACTCCAGTAGGAGCAAGACAGATATTTCAATGAACAGCACTGTTGAATGACAAAAAGTGTTGTCCATTCTCGTATTGGGTTTCTGATCTTTGAAAACATAAATCATATGAATTAAACATGGATATTTAGAAAACAGTTTGCAGAGTTGCTAGTGCGATTGTGCGTGTCTGATGTTGGCTGGCCCCACAAACTCTGCATAGTTCCTGTGACTACCCACTAGATCCAAGCTAATCGCTGGTATGATCGGCCTCCTGCTTATTATTTCTGGGTGATTGTTTACCCTTCTTTTCAGAACGCATTGGCGGAGTGAAATCAGTGAGTGGCGACCACTGCCATGGAAACAGAAAGTCTGGCAGATGAGGACTGGGATACAGCCTTCAAGCGACTGATTTCATCAGATAAAAATGCTAAGCTACGGAATAACAAACATGTAAGCAAACGTGAAAATAATGGCATATGGCCTTAATCCTTTTATCAAATAATAACTTAGTTACAATATAAAACAAATGATTAACCCGGAAATGAAATACCACAAAATGAGAGATAAGGTAAATAAGCACATGTAAGGAGGTATGATGCTGTGTAGTAAGTTCATAAGCCACTGTAAAAAGGTATGATGCAGTATAGCAAGGTTCATAAGCAGGTATAAAGAGGTACCCTGAAAGTGTTACACTTTGCTGGTATAAGAGGTATGATACTGTACAGTAAGGTAAATCATGACATGTAAGGAGGTATGATGCTGTATGGTAAGTGGCATAACAAGGTTCATAAGCAGGTATAGGAAGGTATAATGCTGCATAGCAAGGTGAAGGCAGTGTGGTTTAGTAGTTAAGGGACTGGGCTCAAAGCACAGGCATTGTATTTTCAGGTCCCAGGTTTTGCACTGCTGCTGCACTCCATGTACAAAGTACATCACCTGAACCGCTCCAGTAAAACTCAGCTGTGTAAATGAGAAACTCACCCACAGTCTGTAGAGCTCTAAGGCCTCAGTTATTATTAATGTTAAGTCATCTGGTCAGCATACATAATAACACTATTGAGACGAGTGTAAATGTGTTTTTCTAATGCACACCGGGCCTGGCTCACTGAGGCCGGTAAATGAGGCCCCTCGCTGATGTTTTCACAATGGCTTCAGCCAGCTAATATCTCTCCACTGAAAACTGCTCGCCTTCTGGAAATGGAAGCTTGGATTGGGATCTGACCCAGGAATGGAAGGAGCCATTATAGCTGAGAGACCACTCAACTCCCAGATCAGATTGTAGCCTTTCACATTAAGATGGCTGGAAAGGCTGTTTTTTTTTTTTTTTGGTCAGTCTGCCCAAGGATACATCCTTAAGCAAACTGAAAGAGTCTAATCTTACGCTGAGTCAATCAGGGGAAACTACTCTCACAAAGTGGATCAATTTATTCTAAATTTTCCACAGTTCAAAATAACTTGTTAGTCTTGGATGGTTTCTTTTATTCTTTTACTCTGAGGAGATTTGACACTTAACTGACCATCTATACATAATTCCTAGAAGTGCAAAAAGGATTGGAGCAGACAGTAATCATGAAGAATTTCAGAAAGAGAGAGACAAAGACAGGGGTACTTAAGTATAAGTATTATACTATTATACTGAATTTTAAAATTCAGCCCATGTAGAAACCTATTAGTCAGCCGTACATGCTGCAGCAAGAGAGAGCAGGGCTTGCACAACCATTAGAGAACACTCCCAACGAAAAACAAAGAGGATCAAAATAAGTCATTTGTCAATTGACAATTCCCCTGTCAACAATAACCAGATCTGCACAATACAATAAGTGACAGGGCAGCAGAGACTGGCACACACATGGCACCAGGCTGGCTGGCCCGTCACCAGGAGCCAGCTGCAGACACAGCCACCACAATGGCTCCTTGTTGCCAAACGGCGCCACTGAGGAGCCCACGCTTTTTTAAAGCATTTGCTCGGGGCTAACATTTCTCCCTATATCAGTCCTGAAAATGTGATACATAATGTGTTCCTGACGAGACTGCCGACTTTACAGTTTCTGATAAAGGGGTATTTGGGGTTTCATGGCTTATGGGAAAAAATACACTTCAAGTAACTCCAAATCAGCTGACACAGCCACGTTATACAGTCAGAACATCTGTGGCGATCTGACCGACTGCCCTTCTTACCAGATGATGATGTATTCTGCACGCCCACTTAGCTCAGCAATATTCTGCAAACCATTTGTCAGCACAAGCTAATTTTTCTCTGGAGCTAATCAGGAGACAAAGACATGATGCAGGCTCGCTCATGGCAGGGGCATCAATGCTACGGCGCGCCGCCGCACATAAAACTGGAGACGCCATGAACTCAGGGGTTCTGGTAGCGGCGGTTTACACAGAACAGGGCGTCGATCCAATCTGGGCCTTTTGAAGCGAAGATCTGGCCCTGCCGGAAGGGTAAATCGGAACATATGCCTGTGGCTGATGATGTCACGATGGATTGTCAGGGGGGGAAAAAAAACAAAACATAAAAACCGGGGGAGAATAAAAACAGTGTCTGACTGAACGCAATCAGTCACTGAGACACATTCACATTATTAATCCGCTGTGGAAGCGTGTGTGAGAGAGAGCGGTGCGTGTGCGTTTCTGCTATGACACGCACTCTTTCATCCCGTGGCGTATCGGTCTGTGGAGCGGCCATGATGGCCCGCAGAGCCAGGCTCCCGCGGTGGTGATCCGAGCTGCGACTGATCCGCAGCCCTCTGCCTCCCCGTTTATGGCTTTTATTACCGATGATGTCTGCGGGCTGGGGGCGCGTTGGGTCGCACTGCTGACGCTGCATTCGCGCAGAGCAGGCGCGCTGTTAACGCGGCGCTAATGAGCGCTCGTGCGGTGTTAATGCGGCGAGGGCGGACCACTGAGAGCTCAGCTCTAACAGCTCTCCAATGCAACCCCGGTGAACCATTAATGCAGTCCCCAAACGGCTCGTGAATGCAGCACAAAGTGAATGACTGTTGCAATACTCAAATAGCACTAAAGGAACCAAGTGTAGCACTAGTTACGCACTGATGCAACACTAACCAAGCACCCAGCACTCAGTACTGCCAAAGCACTTCTGCACTTCAAATGCAGCTTCTGCACAACATCAATGTAGCTTGCATGCAGCATGCTGCTTCACAATGTCTTCCATTCCACTGCAATGGGACAGTTTGCTCTTAAAACTTATTTTGACTCTCAATAAATGTATTGACACATCAGCATTGTACTGAAATAGTGGCCAAGCTCATTCCTTGCCATGCATTCATCCAAAGACAAACAGGTTAGGCTACTTGGGGGGTGGGGGGCATTCCCAGTTGCTGCAAAAAAAAATCACACGCACTCATCCTACCCTGAATAAATAAAGGTTAATAAGATAATAAAATTAAATTAAAACTTACTTTTCGCAGTTTATTTTTCTTAGATTTTCTGTTTAAACTGTAATCCATTTTTCAGCAATTGAATAGTGTTCTATAAAAAGGCATCATTCTTAATACATATTGTGCGCGTGCGCGTGCGTGCGCGTGTGTGTGTGCATGTGTCTGTGTGGTAGGAACAACACAAGTGGGCACTAAAATTACAGCCCCTCTTCTCTGGAAGAGACATTAAATGCTGTAAAGTATGATGCATGTGAATCTACTTTACAGGCTGTCTAATGGCATGCAGCAGAGTAACCAGGACCAACAGCTTTGTTTAGTGTTTAGCATTTCAATTTGCATGCCAGCATTACCTACATATTGCTGTTGGCTATTATCCTTTAGTGCAACATAAAAATGACATTCTGCATCATATAAAATGACATTCTGCATCATATAATAATATGTCAATCAGTGAGGTAATGTTCTAAACTTCTGCATTTATTCCCATTGGCATCAACACTGGTTAAAGTCACCATTTTAAAGACCGGTTACGAAGACCAGGACCTACAGGCAGATCTGTTTTGGAATGTTTCATTCTGCGGCTGTCATGCGGGCAGTACTGAGTTAATTCATTCATCCACTCATTCATTCATTAATTTCAAAGGAAACTTCCATATCCATTTCCTGTTTGGGGGAGAGGCACAAACGATCACCTCTTCAACCGCTTCCATGGCGCAGGCATTAATTAACGAATGCTGAGCAATTAGCTGCAAGTCATTACACATGAAAATACACTTGAATTCAATCTCTTCCATATAGGTCAATTATTGTTTGCTTTCGACGGATAGATTGGTTGCCACTGCAATAGAGCAACTGCATTCGCTTCAGATACAAGGGTGTCTTTTGTCCTTGCACCTGCTGTGGATTATAGATGAGACTAAATCCAAACTGCAACAGCATGGGGCAATCCCAAGGTCCGTTAATTAAGACTCGCTCGGCCAATGACAATCTACTACTGTCGCGCAGGGTCCAATCACATCATGTCAGTGCTTAAGCATTCCAGGCTGGCTAACAGCTACAGGTGTGTTCTCATGAATGGAGTAGAATAACAGAAAGTTAAAAGTCTGACACATTCAGAATCGGATTCCGGCTTGCTCCAGAACATGTGGAACACGTATGTTCATGGCAGCTCCTTTGATCGTATGTTGTTATTTAAGAGTTCACCTCATAAAACCTACGACAATTCTTACAGCAGGAAATTATTTAAAATGTTTCGTCATAAAAAAGGTTTCATATCCTTTTAAAAAAATTATTAAAAAATAATCTGATCATGTTTTTTCCTCAAAGCAAAGTCCTAGTTGTTTAATTTACACATTGGAAAGAACCTCTGCCGCTCACTTACTGTTTCTCTTAGGCAATTGTAAATAAGATTTTAACCAACAGTGTCACTAGACATATTCCCTCCGATGTCAGAACAGGGATTCTGACCAGGGTACCAGAAGCACAGATGCTTCTTTTGTGATTCTCTTCCATTCCCCCTCCTGAGGCTCCAGGTGCCACACTGTGTGTGCAGAGGGATGCCGGCGATGACAGCTTGAGCAGGGCAGATGTTTGCGGGCTTGTGAATTTACGAGTTTACTCAGCTATGGGGCGTCAACCTTTGGCCGGTCCGTCTGCCCCCTGGGGCCAAGATTGGACAAAAGAGCCAAGGTCTACTTCAGGTAATGAGCTAACCCTGTGGCCCTTCTCCCAATCCTCTACATCTCCCCTGGGGTCCTTGGGCTAAGGAGCTGCTCAAATGATAAAAAACACAGGTCACCTAAAACATCTTAAAACCTTCTAAGGTGATCTGTTCCATAATAAATTCACAATTTATACAAAAAAAAAATTAACCATCGCTGGGCTGCTGGGCAGCTCACTTGGTAAAAGCGCCACATGAGCAAGCACCACGGTATGGCCCATCTCAGCGCTGACTGGCCAACACACAATTGGCTTCACGTCGCCCAAGGGATATATGGGAGGGATTCAGTCAGCAGGGATAGCATAGTGTTTATTGCTCAAGTGATCTCTGTTGGCCATCCAGGTGCCCGTGGCTGGCTCTCTGCACACGTGTAT